>NC_082729.1:7611732-7878715 GCF_030144855.1 Hypanus sabinus | reverse complement strand
GGAGATTGGGGACTGAGAGGAAAAAATAGATCAGTCCCGTGATGAAATGGCGGAGCAGACTCGATAGGTCAAAAGGCCTAATTCTACTCCTACATCTTATGGTCTTATAGTCTAATGCTCCAGATTTGTTTGGAAGTCTATCGAATTTTAACTCAAAAGGTTATATGGAAATCTATTTGGCAAGCCTGAACTGCCATTCCACAAGATTGTGCTGAAGACATGATTTAATGTCAGAAATGCACCTCCTCACCACTTCCACCTTTATTTAACAGAGATATGCCAGCATCAAATTGATTTCAATTAACCACTTCTTTGATTTACCAAGCAAGCAGCCAGAAAATGTAAATGATATTGAACCTCTGCGGAGTATTTTTTTTAACTGCTCAGTTTTCAGCTTACAGCCTCGAGGGACGATGATCCTGTCATAATTCTAAATTGCACGATCTGTAAATGATGCACGGAGACGTCCCCCAGTGAAACTCTCAGTCCCGACACTCCGTGCGTTTGACAGACTCGTTAGAGAAGAAGCGAGGAAATAGCAAACAGGTGCTATTTAAGGGTAAAAAAAAGCAAAAATAGCTGATGGCTAATTACACTAACAAAAACTAACTTTATGCATTAATTGGATGTCAAGGGAAAATCTGTTCTAAACCATCACTCGAGGCAATACAGCATAAAGAAGAAAATCTGCTTTTCGTTTTACATCTTGCCGAGATAGAATGTCTTGCTTGAGCAAGATTCATTACTGAGCCTTCAGTTACATTTCTAAACAATCATTTCAGCGATGATGTTTCCTGAGTCTGGTCTATTTCCAATTAGAAAGCTAAACTGTGGTGGCACAGTATTGACACCGATTATGAGATCACTCTCAATCACTCCTCGTTTTACTCAGGATCTTGTGGTATCTAAGGGATTCGTTCCTCCTTTATTAAGGAGGCTGCTTTCTCCAGATAAATTAAGTTTAACCAACAGCAGCCTGTGTTCCCGATCCATTCAAGGTTCAAGATTAAAGGTTGTTTAAAGATCAAAGTAAATTTTATTATCAAAGTACATATATGTCTCCATATACAACCCTCTAGATTCATCCTCCTACTCAGCAAATCTATAGAATAGTAACTGTAACAGGATCAGTGAAAGATCAACCAGAGTGCAGAAGACAACAAACTGTGCAAAAGCAAATATAAATAAATGGCAATAAATAATGAGAACATGAGATAATGAGATAAAGAGTCCTTAAAATGAGTGAGATCACTAGTTGTGAGAACATCACAATGATGAGGCAAGTGAGTGCAGTTATCCCCTTTTGTTCAAGAATCTGATGGTTGAGAGGTAGTAACTGTTCTTGAAGCTGCTGGTGGTAGTCCTGAGGCTCTTGTACTTTCAACCTGATGGCAGAAGCAAGGACAGATTGTGGCCAGGGAGGTGGGGATCACTGATGATGGACGCTGCTTTCCTGTGACAATATTTCAATTAGATGCGCTCAATGGTTGGGAGGGCTTTACCCAAGGTGTACTGGGCTGAATAAATTGTGATTTAATTATCACAGGTACATGTCCGGTACAAAGGTATTATGCACATATATGCAGTACTGCATTTGTCAACGTGGAGCGAAGAACGAGTTTGTAAATCTGGCGGGAGCAAAGGATGTTGGGATGGCGTGGGAGGAGCACCATGGGAGGGGTGTGGGACAGGTGGCAGAGAAGGATTGCAAGGGACAGGGATGGTGTGGGTACAGACCAACCCAGCCCTGAGACACAGGGCAAGGTTATTTGATTCCAACCAATTGATTTATTGATTATCAAAGAATGTCTTTCTGATGCGTCCTGCTCACTCTCTTCGCCTCTCTCCTTTTCCCAACCACAATTCCCCCTCTCCTTGCTCCATTCCCACTCTCAGTCCACAATAGAGACCCATATCAGAATCAAGTTTATCATCACTCACACATGTTGCGAAATTAGTTTTTTTTGTGGAACAGTACAGTGCTATACATATAATTGCTACAGAACTGTGCAGAAGTCTTGGGCACTCTAGCTATGCATATGTGTCTCAGACTTTTGCACAGTACCGTAGGTGATTCTGTGAATATACAAGCAAGCATAGGAAAATAAATTACAAGGAAAATGCACGAAAAATAAGAATTCTCCGACTTTATCCAAACATCACTATATATTAATCGCCAATTGTCCTTAAGAATAGACCTTCCCGAATTCCCACAGTCTATGCAGTCATGATGCTCTCATTGTGCTATTGAGGAAGGGATTCCAAAATTTAGTCCCAGCATTGATGAGAGACCAGCAATGTATTTCCAAGTCACTACAGTCTACTTCTTGGAGTGGAATCTGCAAGTGGCAGTGTTCCTTTGTGCGTGATATCCTACCTCGTAGGTTAGCAGGGAGATCTCAGAGTAGACCAAAAATCCTAAGACTATAAGATACTAGACAACCGCGTGACCCGTTGGGACACCCTTCGAGAGAAAGGTAGTGCAGTCTGATGTGATGTGCTTTGGAAATTAAAGAAGAAAAACTCAGTTTATTAAAGAAGAAAGACGCGTAGTAAGACAAATATAGCTGCTCCTCGTTTAACGAAGGACACTTTTGATGACAACATTTCTGGTTGCTCTGCCATCAGCAGAAATGCCATGCAAGTCATGCATTTTGCCTTGCTCTTTTTCTGTCGCGGTATTGTGGTCGAAAGCGGCCAATGTCATCTTCAGCAACTCTCGCAATAATTTCTCTTTGCCGCATATTCTTGAGTTGATCTTTCTTTTTTTCCTCTGACTCTTCCTCTCTCCTCCTTCTCTGCCTGTTTTTGTCATTCTGGAGACCCGCAGCTCTTTCATCCTTCGTCTCTTCATCTCTTCTACCATGTTCTTTCTCTCTGATCCTGGAGTCATGCAACCCGGCCTGAACTGATTCTTGTTCTCTCCTCCTTCTCTGCCTGTTGTTGTCATTCTGGAAGACGTGCATGTCTCTCTTCCTCTGTCTCTTCCTATCTCATTTTTTGTCCTGACTCTTTGATCTTGGAGTCGTGCGGCCCTGGCCTCATCAGATTATTGTCCTCCCCCTCTCCTTCCCACTTCCCGATGACGTTTGATGTCATCTCTTGACCACAATGTCTCCCTTCTTTTTCCACGTGGCATAATTAGGCTGTCCATATTTTTTCACCCTAATGCTGGATAGAAGATACAAAGCAGTAACACCAAAGCCTCCAGGATACTGATTTTCCTTGAATACGTGGTTGGCGCTCTCCTAAATGGATTTGATAGACCTGCCCTTTTGCTGCGGTTGGTGTCGCTGCTGTGAGCATCGTGAGGCGCTGCTGAGGCTGGCTGTGCGCATGCATTGTGGTGTCACGTCGCGGTTTCCATGAAAGGTGGAATCAGCTCAGTTTGTAGAAAGCGGGGCCTGTTGATTGATGAGTGAACAATTTTATACGAATATATAACCCTGAACTTTGCGTGCATTCTGTAAGTTAGCGCATTTAAGTCAATTTAGTCAAAAAAGTGCTGCTGTAATGCACCGTTTGCACTAATTGGAGGTCACAAACAGACAAACAGAGCATGAGAGTTTTAGTAGTATATAGATAGGAGCAGAATTAGGCTATTCAGCCCATCGAGTCTGCTCTGTCATTTCATCATGGCTGATCCATTTCCCTCTCAACCCCAGTCTCCCGCCTTCTCCCTGTAACCTTCCATGCCCTGACTAATCAAGAATCTATTGACCTCTGCTTTAAGCACACTCAGTAACATGGCCTCCACAGCCGCCTGTGGCAAAGAATTCCACAGATTCACCTCCCTCAATCCAAAGAAGTTCCTCCTCATCTCCATTCAAAATGGACGTCCCTCTGTTCTGAGGCTGTATCCTCTGGTTCAAGACTCCCTCACTGTGGGAAACATCCTCTCCACATCCTCGATCAGAGCCTTTCAGCGTTCCATAGGTTTCAATGAGATTCCCCCTTACTCTTCTAAACTCCATTGAGTACAGTTTTCAGAGCCATCAAACGCTCCTCATATGACAAGCCTTTCAATCCCGGAATCATTTTGTGAACCTCCCTCAAAGCTTCTCCTGTACCGATCATTATTGTAACTGAAAGCCACACGACAGTAACAATAATGGTTCAAATGGTTCCATTTGATCCCAGAGAATGCCACCAATAATGATAATTGCATCAACAATAAAATCACAGTAACTGCACAAAGATTCCAGCATCTGCAAAATCTTTTGTGTGCACTTACTGCCGACTTCATTAGGTACCTCATGTATCAAATGAAGTGGCCACTGTGTGTTTGTCCATGGTCCTTCTGCTGCCGTAGACCATGAATTTCAAGGGGCGACATGTTGTACGTTCAGAGATACTCTTCTGCATCGCCACTGTGGCAACATGTGGTTATTTGAGTTACTGTCACCTTGAACCAGTCTGACTCTCCTCTGATGTCTCTCATTTTTTGCACTGATTCTGATCTGACAAGGTGTTTTAGCTCACAGACCTGCCACTCACTGGATGACAAACAGGAGGAAGCATTTTGTGAGAACATTTGAAGAACATTGAGACTCCCACAGAGTCCTGATTCGCATTTGTTCCCCAACCTACATCGAAATATCTTCTGATAGCTTCAACAATTGTTAACACAAGAAAGTCTGCAGATACTAGAAATCCAGAGCAACACACACAAAATGCTGAAGGAGCTCAACAGGTCAGGCAGCATCTATGGAAATGAATAAATAGTCGACCTTTCTGGGCCAAAACTCTTCACCAGGAAGAAAGAAGGAGGAAGAGGTCAGAATAAAAAGGTGGAGGGAGGGGAGGAAGAAGTAGAAGGTGGTAGGTGATTGGTGAAACCAGGAGAAAGAGAGGGTTGAAGTAAAGGGCTGGGAATTGATTGGTGAAAGACATAACAGGCTTGCGAAGGGGGAATCTGATCGGAGAGGACAGAAGGCCATGGAAGAAAGGGAAGGGAGAGGAGCACCAGAGGGAGGTAATGGGCAGGTAAGGAAATAAGGTGAGGGAGGGAAACAGGAATGGTTAATGATGAAGGAGCGGAGTGGGGGAAATTACCAGATGTTGGAGAAATGGGTGTGGCCTCCTCGTGGCAATAGAGGAGACCATGGACTGACATGTCGGAATGGGAATGGGAAGAAGACTTGAAGTGTGTGGCTACTGGGTAAACCTACAGGACAGCTCCCAGTGTATATGCAGAAACAATCATCCACTACCATCAGACAGGAAGTACAGGAGGAATTACCATCTACTACCAGGAGGTACGGGAGCTACAGATACCACACCTAACTCCAGTCATGATGAAGGGTCCCGGTATGAATCATTGACTGTTTATTCCTCTCTGTAGAGGCCGCCTGACCTGCTGAGTTCCTCCAGCACTTTGTGCGTGTTGCTTACGTCCCACACCACCGGGTTCAGGAACAGTTATTACCTTCAAACTTCAGACTTATGAACCAACAATGTTTACATTTACTCACCTCAACTCTGAAATGATTCCACGACTTGTGGGCTCACTCTCAAGGACCCTGCAACTCATGTTCTCAGTGTAATTTATCTATCTGTCTCTCCGTCTGCTTATTTATTTATTTTGTACAATTTGTGCTTTTTGCACATTGATTGATGTGCAAGGAAAGATTGAATATCTAATGACTTTATTCCTCGGAAAGTAAAAGATTAGATAGAGGTGTACAAAGTTATGAGGGGTATAGATAGGGTAAATGCAAGCAGGCTTTTTCCACTGAGGGGTGGGTGGGATGAAAACGAGGTGAAAAATTTAAAGGGAACATGAAAGTAAACTTCTTCACTCAGAGGGTCGCGAGAGTGTGGAAAGAGTCCCCTCCCCCTCCCCCTCCCGCTCCCGTCACCCATTTCGTAGTGGAAGGGGGGACTGACCGTTGCTGTTACGGTGTTACAGTTTGCCACGTCGCTTTTTATTCTGAGATCCTCTGATTCGAAAATCGGCAGCAAACTCTCCCCAGCTTCGAGAGAAGGAGAGGGGGGGTCACTTGACTTGAGACCTCCATCCGCAGCATTTGCCACCACAAAATCCTAATGTTCTTTCTCCCGCGACGCCTCGGTTGGCGGCAATGGCCTGGAATCGGTCACCCACAGAGCCGTGCGGGGCCGCACCCCAGTGTCTTCCATGCCACGCCTGGAGAATGTTGGCAAACAGCCGATGGGTCGGTGAGCTCCAAGAATCTGAAATCTTTGCCATGGGGAAAAAAAAATATTTTGAGTGATCAGGGGACTCGCTAGAACTCCAGCCACCTCGAAAGGGAGAGAGACATTACTGAGTGGAACTTAAGCTGTTTCCACGGATGAGCTCAAAGTGGCAACCATTTGGCACCATTTTAACTCTGCCATCTTTAACTTCAGACCCCGGATAGCACTATGTCACATGTTACAACGCCCATGGTTTTACAGGAAGGATGCTATCTTCGACAGATCTTGGCTGACTGGTAGGTGGCAAAAGTAGGAATAAAGGCAGCCTTTTCCGGTGGGCTGCTGGTGATTAGTGGTTCTCCCCAAGAGTAAGTGTTAGGACTGCTCCTTGTCACTATGTCATATCATATGTCGATGATTTGGATGAAGGAACTGACGCGTTTGTGGCCAAGACTGTGGATGATACAAAGGCAAGTAACAGGTAGCTCTGAGGAAATAGTGAGGCTACAGAAGAACTTAGACAGATTAGGAGAATGGGCATAGAATGCAGTGTCAGGAAGCGTATGGTCATGTACTTTGATAGAAGAAATAAAAAGGTTGACTATTTTCTAAGTAGAGAGAAAATTCAAAAATCAGAGGTGCAAAGGGACTTGGGAATCCTTGTGCAGGATTCCCTAAAGGTTAATTTGCAGGTTGAAACAGTGTTGAGGAAGGCAAAGGTCATTTCAAAATTCATTACACGAGGACCAGAATATAAAAACAAGGATGTAATGTTGAGGCTTTTAAAACACTAGTGAGGCCTCACTTGGAGGATTGGGAGCAGTTTTGGGCCCCTTATCTAAGAAAGGAAGTGCTAACATTGGAGAAGTTTGCTTATGAGACTGATTCCCGGAATGAAAGGTTTAATGTATGAGGTGCGATTGATAGCTCTGGGCCTGCACTCACTGGAATTCAGAAGAATGAGGGGTGACTTCATTCAGACCTATCAGATGTTGACTTCCATAGAGTGGATATCAAAAGGATGATTCCTATGGTGGAGGAGTCTGAGACCAGAGGACACAGCCTCAGAATAGAAAGCTGTCCTTTTAGAATGGAGATAAGGAATAATTTCTTTATCTAGAGAGTGGTGAATGTGTGGAATTCATTGCCACAGGCAGCTGTTGAGCCCAAGTCTTTACCTATATTTAAGGCAGAGGTTGATAGATTCTTGATTGGTCAGAGTGTGAAGGGATACGGGAAAAGGCAAGAGATAGGGGCTCAGAAGGAAAAATAGATCAGCCATGATGAAATAGCAGAACTGACTCGATGGGCCAAATAGCCTAATTCTGCTCCTATATCTCATGGTCTTATAATGTTGTATACGTCCATCAAATCTCCCCTTACTCTCCTAATATGGACAAGTGGATCCAGAATAAGTGGGCTGAAGGTTTAGTATGGATGTGATGGGTGAACGGTCTCCTTTCTGAGCTGTACAGTTCTGTGATTCTATGACTGAACATTGCTGTATGGTAGTTTGAACTGAGCACAGTGTCACAGTGGCCCAGCTGGTAGAGTCATCGCCTCAGAATGCGAGTGACCTGGTTTCAGTCCTGACCTCAGGCACCGTCTGTGGAGTGTTTGCACGTCCTCCCTCTGGTTGTCTTTGCGTGCTCCAGTTTCACCCCACATCTCAAAGACGTGTGGGTTTTCGGGTTTATTTGCCACTGTAAATGGCTCCTAGTGGGGGGAGGTGACATGGAAAGAAGGCAGGAGATTGGGGCTGAAAGGAAAAATGGATCAGTCATGATGAAACGGCAGAGCAGACTCGATGGGCCAAACAACCTAATTCTGCTCCTATACCTTGGAGCAGGTCTTATAGTCATATCTACTGAATTAAAATCAGAATCAAAGGTTTCAAAGGTACAATTAATATCAGAGAGATGTATACAATATACATCCTGAAATGCTTTTTTCTTCGTAACCATCCTCGAAAACAGAGGAGTGCCCCAAAGAATGAACGACAGTTAAATGTAAGAACACCAAATTCACCCCCCTGCTCCCCATACCCCCCACACATAAGCACCAACAAGCAACGATTGTCCTCCCCCTTCGGCAAAAAAAAGCATCGACACCTGCCACCGAGCACTCAAGCATTCAGCAAAAACAACAGCAAAGACACAGGCTTGCAGTGCTCCAAAGACTACATGCTCACCCAGTATTCGACACACCACAGGCTCTCTCTCTCCCTAATAAGGGAGAAAGAGATGTCTCCATTTCACAGCGAGAGGGGAGACATAACAAACAACACGCTGGCTTATGATGTTAAAAGTCTGTTGCATCGCTTTGTCCGAGCTCTGTGCCCAAAGGTCTCAGGTCTCTGGGCACACAGCTGAAGATCTTCCAGCTCCCACGACACACCAGTCCGGGACACTGACCTTCGATCCGCTCGTTGCCACAGCCCTGAGATCCTGGACCTCCGAAGGTGAGCTGAACTCTTAGGCTGCGCCCTTGGCATGTCGGATAGCAGACAACCGTGACATTCTGAGAGCAGGTCCCATCCCTGCAAAGAACCAAAGTCAGCGTGTAACTCCAGGTCAGGGTCTTCAAAAGAACCCCTAAAGGGAAAAATAGAGATATTAAAGATGATATCAGAATTGAGTTTAATATCACTGGCATGTGCCATGAAATTTGTTGTTTTGCAGCGTATACAGTGTAATAAAATACCAAATAAATTTCAATACTATATATACAGTATATAGCATTGCAATTTATTGTGTATTTAAATTAAATAATTTTGCAAAAAGAGAACGAAAAATGAAGTAGTGTTCATGGATTCATCATTCATTCTGATGGCTGGTGGGCAGAAACTGCTCCTGAACTGCGGAGTGTATCTCTTCGGGCTTGCGTACCTTCTCCTTTATGGTAGCAATGTGGGGTGGGCATGTGCTGGGTGATGGAGACCTTCGTGATGGATACCAGTTGCAAAAGTGTCTTTGATAATGGGGAGCCTAGTGTCCATGATGGAGCTGGCAGATTTTTCCAGTCTTGTGCAGTGATGCCTCCATACCAGCCAGTGAAGCATCCAGAAAGAATGTTCTCTACAGTACTTCCGTAGAAATATCTGTAGTAAATGAAAAGCTCCTGGGCATATTGCCTTTGTTGCTGCACAGCTGGATTTTCTTTTATATGATGTTAATATACTTTTGAAATTATGTTAATATAAATTTGAAATCTATGTTAAAGAAATTGTGAAATACCCTGTAATTATATGTTAATGAATATAATCTATAAATTTTCTAAATAATAATTGTACCACAACCTTTACTTTGAAACATTTTAGAGCTTGAACATATTTACATTGTCAGTGCTTCAACTTACATCACTGTTACAAATTGTAACAATAAACACAGAATGGAAGTCAGTGGCTCACTGTTAATAAACTATCAGCCTGCTGATCACCAATGCCATCTAGTCAAAACATTTTACTTCTGCCAATGAGCCTGTCAGTTGCCTGACATAATTTACCTGTGTTGTAGGTTGTTGTTTGTGTTTGTTTGAAGTACACATTACAGAAAAAAAGTATTAAAAACGCTGCAGTTTTCAGGCCATGTCAAAATTTCCTGCTCAGAGCAATGGTTGGTCAGCACAGCTGTAAAAAAATGTAGAAGAACATTGCAGAGGAAGTGGTTATGATTGGTACAGCATTTAAGATTGTAAGATTTAGGAGCTGATGTAGGCCATCTGGCTTATCAAGTTTGCTCCACCATTCAATCATGGGCTGATCCAATTCTTCCAGTCATCCCCATTCCCCTGCCTCCTCCCCATACCCTTTGATGCCCTGGACAATCAAGAACCTATCTATCTCTGCCTTACACCCAATGACTTGGCCTCCACAGCCACTCGTGGCAACAAATTCCTCAAATTTACCACCCTCTGACTAAAGTAATTTTTCCATATCTCTACCCTAAATGGAAGTCCTTCAATCCTGAAGTTGTGCCCTCTTGTCCTAGACTCCGCTACTATGGGAAATAACTTCACCATATCTAATCAGTTTAGGCCTTTTAACATTCAGAATGTTTTTATAAGATCCCCCCATCATTCTCCTGAACTCCAGGGAATACAGTCCAAGAGCTGCCAGACCTTCCTAATACAGTAACTGTTCCATTCATGGAATCATTCTTGTGAATCTTCTCTAAACCCTCTCCAATGGCAATATATCCTTTCTAAAATAAGGAGCCCAAAACTGTACATAATACTCCAAGTGTGGTCTCATGAGTGCCTTCTAGAGCCTCAACATTACATCCCTGCTCTTATATTCATTCTATACCTCTAGAAATGAATGCCAACATTGCATTCGCCTTCTTCACCACCAATTCAATCTGAAAGTTAACCTTTAGGGTGACCTGCCCAAGTCCCTTTGCATCTTAAAATGCATTTTGAGTTCTCTGCCTATCTAAATAATAGTCTGCCCAAAAGGACACTTGGGCAACTACGTGGATAGGAAAGGCTTAGAGCAGGAGATTCCAACCTGTTTCATGCCATGGAACCTTATCATTAACTGAAGAGTCCGCAGACCCCAGGTTGGGAACCTCTGGTTTAGAAAGATGTGGACATATGAGGCTTGCTTGGATATGCATCTTGATCAGTATGAGCAGTGAAGCTGGAGGGCTTGTTCCCACGCTGTACAGCTCTATGAATTTGTGCCTCTAATTTGTCACTTCAGTGTTAACAGTGACGCTGGGCAGAGAGATATCTTGGGTTCATAGCTCTTTGAAACTGGCCACATGGGTTGATAAGGTGGTTAAGAAGGCTCATGGAATACTTGCTTTTTTCAGTCAAGGCACCGAGTTCAAAAGTCAAGAGGTTATTGTTGCAACTTTATAAAACTCTGGTTAGGCCACATCTGGAGTATGGCATACAGTTCTTGTCACCCCACTATAGGAGGGATGTTGAGGCTTTGGAGAGGGTGCAGAAGAGGTTTACCAGGATGCTGCCTGGTTTAGAGGGGATGTGCTATCACAAGAGGGTAGACAAACTTGGGTTGTTTTCTCTGGAGCGGCAGAGGCAGAGTTCAGATCTGATAGAGGTTTGTAAGATTATGAGAGACATCGACAGAGTAGACGGGGAGTATGTGTTTCCTAGGGTTGAAATTTCTAATACTGGAGAGCATGCATTGAAGGTGAGAGGTGGTAGGTTCAAAGGGGAGAGCAGAGGTAAGTTTTTTTTTAACTCAGAGTGTGGTCCATGCCTGGTATGATGGCAGAGGTAAATACATTAGAGGTTTTGAAGAGACGTTTAGATAGCTACATGAATGTAAGGAAGATGGATGGATATGGGCATTGTGTAGGTTGGAGGCGTTAGTGGCTGTGTGTTTATGATTTACTTTTAACTGGTTCAGAACACCATCATGGGCCGAAGGGCCTGTTCTCGTGCTGTACTGTTCTATGTTCTATGGTCTAGGTTCTCCGACCGTTCAGTTTTTCCAGCAGGCTGTTTGATGAGAAATGATACAGCCGCAGAGAATAATGTCTCGGATTTCCTCCTTTGCTGCCAACAGACCTTGTGGGATCTTTCAGTAGAGTTTTGTCTCTAATCCAGTAACTGATCCAGCACTCCAACAACCTGCAAGTGATCTGAGGCTCTTCAAACAATCTGATGGATGTGAAATAAGTGGTTTCTGAAGTACAAAGCAAGAAATGTAAGCGACATTTAAAGCACACTCAGAGGGTTTGAAAAGTCAGATGGAATTAAAAGTGTGATAAAAAGCAGAAAGAGAGGAAGTGAAAATGGTCTTTCATAATTTCTTCTGAATAAGTGAAAACCCAAGTGTAAATTCTTATCTCCTGAGAGGGCAGTCAGCAGCAATTAACACATGATATTTTATTAAAACTCACCTGTTCCTAAATGTGTGATCACACACATCTTTAGCTGTCTTTAAGCTCAGAGATGGCTGGTAAATTGCCATGGTAGTGCAGCAGTTAGCGCGATATTAGTACAGCTCAGGGCGCCAGAGTTTGAAGTTTCTATGTTCCTTCTGGTGAGTGTGTGGGTTTCCTCTGGGTGCTCTGATTTCCTCCCACAGTCCAAAGATGTATTGCTTAGGAGGTTAATTGGTTATTGCAAAGCTAACAATCCTGACTGGTTGATGCACCATCAATAACTCTCGGAGACGTGAGTTAAGGTAGGCTTTTATTGGATGGAAGAAAGCACAAGCAGCAAGTGACCACCACACAACATCCTGGAGACTGAGGCCGGGGCTGTGCCTCCAATCGCCTTTATACCAGGGTCTGTGGGAGGAGCCACAGGAGCAGTCAGCCGGAGTGCGGCGGGGCGGGGGGGGGGGGGGCGCGTGTTCAGACAGGTATATGTGGTTCACCACACTGGTAAAGTAGTACTGTTGTGGAAACGGCAATGAAGAATCCTAAAGGGACCTTCATCAGTGCCCAAAACACCAGCAAAAAAGAGAAATAGTCCCATCATTAGACTAGTGTTAATTGGGTGGGTTGCTGGGCAGTCTGGCTCATTGGGCTTGAAGGGTCTGTTCTGTCCTTTATCTCCAGATGAATAAAGGAAATACTTTAATTAATTAATTTAATGAACTTCATTGAGGCAAAGTTATTCCAGTGGTGGGAGAATCATCAAAGACCCCTGCCATCCAGGCCATGCTACCATCACCGGGCAAGAGGTACAGGAGCCTTAGATTCTACACTCCCAGCTTCAAAGTTCAAAGTAAATTTATCACCAAAGTATGTATATGTCACCATACGCTACCTTGAGATTCATTGTCTTTTGGGCGTCCACAGCAAGGCAACAAAATACAATAAAATAACTGAAAACTACACATAAAGACTGATAACAATCTACGTGCAAAAGAAATCAAACTCTGCAAAAACAAAATAATAGTAAACATAATAATTTCTGATAGGACAATCCATGATAACCATCTGGATATAATAATACAGGATGTATAAGCAAGAACAGCTTACTTAATAGACAGAGCCATTCCAAACACCCATAACTTAACAGAAATTGGTAAGTGAAAAGCACCAGAAATATGCTGAATTCAAAGAGGAAATTGAAAGGCTATGGAACATGAATGGGTATACACTGCCTGTAAGATGTATTCACCCCCTTGGAAGTTTTCATGTTTTACAGAATTTAATCACAGTGGATTTAATTTGGCTTTTTTGATACTGATCAACGGAAAAGATTCTTTCATGTCAAAGTGAAAACAAATTTCTACAAATTGGTCTAAATTTATTGCATTTATTAAACACAAAACAATTGATTGCATGATTACTCACACACTTCAAGTCAGTATTCAGTAGATGCACCTTTGGCAGCAATTACAGCCTTGAGTCTGTGTGGATAGGTCTCTGTCACATCTGGAAACTGGAATTTTTCCCCGTTCTTCTTTACAAAACTGCTGAAGCTCTGTGAGATTGCATGGAAATCATGAGTGAACAGCCCTTTTAAGGTCCAGCCACAAATGATCAATTGGATTATGGTCTGACTCTGACTTGGCCACTGCAGGGCATTAAGTTTGTAGTTCTTAAGCCATTCTTGTGTAGCTTTGGCTTTATGCTTGGGTCATTGTCTTGCTGGAAAACAAATTTTCTCCCAAGTTGTAGTTCTCTTGTGGACTGCATCAGGTTTTCCTCTAGGATTTCCCGGTATTTCGCTGTATTTATTTTATCCTCTACCTTCACAAGCCTTCCAGGGCCTGCTGCAGTGAAGCATCCCCACAGCATGATGCAGCCACCACCATGCTTCATGGTAGGGATGGTGTGTTTTTGATGTTCTGCAGTGTTTAGTCTGATGGCCAAAAAGCTCAATTTTTGTTTCATCAGACCATAGAACCTTCTTCCAGCTGACTTCAGAGTCTCCCACACGCCTTCTGGTAAACTCGAGCTGAGATTTCATGTGAGTTTTTTTCAACAGTGGCTTTCTCTTTGCCACTCTCCCGTAAAGCTGCAACTGGTGAAGCACCCGGGCAACAGTTATTGTATGTGCAGTCTCTCCCATCTCAGCCACTGAAGCTTGTAAGTCCTCCAGAGTTGTTATAGGTCTCTTGGGGGCCTCCCTCACTCACCCCCTTCTTGCACGATCACTCAGTTTTTGAGGATGGCCTGCTCTAGACAGATTTACAGCTGTGCCATGTCCTTTTCATTTCTTGATGATTGACTTAACTGTACTCCAATGGCTATTCAGTGACTTGGAAATTTTCTTGTATCCATCTCCTGACTTGTGCTTTTCAATAACCTTTTCGCGGTTGGAGTGTTCTTTTGTCTTCATGATGTAGTTTTTGCCAAAATACTGACTCAACAGCAGTTGGACCTTCCAGATATAGGTGCAATTTACTGCAGTCAATTGAAACACTTTGACTGCATACAGGTTTCCAAAAACAGATCTCCATTTGACTAATTATGTGACTTCTAAAACCAAATAGCTGCATCAGTGATGATTTGGAGTGTCATATTAAACAGAATGAATTCTTATGCAATCAATTATTTTGTGTTTTATATTTGTAATTAATTTAAATCATCTTGTGGAGATCTGTTTGCACTTTGACACAAGAGGTTTTTCTCTATTGATCAGTGTCAAACGAGCCAATTCAAATCCACTGTGATTCAATGTTGTAAAACAGTAAAGCATAAACACTTTTGGGGGGGGGGGGTGGATATTTTTATAGGCACCGTACATTGTCCTGACAATAATAACAGCAACTGATATCACCCAAACGCCAAGACAGAGGAGCATTAAACAATTAGGCATATACGGCAATATCTATACAAATCTTCAGAAAGCTACAACACTAAACACCATTAGAATAGTCCGAAGGTTTCTAGCAATTAGGAAATGAGTGTGATTGGCTATACCATATAACCATATAACAATTACAGCACGGAAACAGGCCATCTCAGCCCTTCTAGTCCGTGCCAAACGCACTCAGCCCATAACCCTCCATTCCTTTCCTGTCCATATACCTATCCGATTTTTTTTATGACACAATTGAACCTGCCTCTGCCACTTCTACTGGAAGCTTGTTCCACACAGCTACTACTCTCTGAGTAAAGAAATTCCCCCTTGTGTTACCGCTATACTTTTGCCCCCTAACTTTCACCTCATGTCCTCTTGTTTGAATCTCCCTTACTCTCAATGGAAAAAGCCTATCCACGTCAACTCTATCTATCCCCCTCATAATTTTAAATACCTCTATCAAGACACCCCTCAACCTTCTACATGTCAAAGAATAAAGACCTAACTTGTTCAATCTTTCTCTGTAACTTAGGTGCTGAAACCCAGGTTACATTCTAGTAAATCTCCTCTGTACTCTCTCTAACTTGTTGACATCTTTCCTATAATTCAGTGACCAGAACTGTACACAATACTCCAAATAGTACAGGCTTTACCTGGATCTCAGCTTGAGCTGAAAAAATAATAAATAAATAGTTATCTAAATGAATAAATAAATAGATAAATAGCAAATACTGAGAGCATGTGCCGCAGAGTCCTTGAAAATGAGACTGTGGGTTAAGGAATCAATTCAGAGTTCAGTTGAGTGAAGTTATCAATGCTGGTTCAGGTTGATAGGTAGCAAAGTTTATTTTTGGAAATAAAATGAAGTAGTGGCTGCATTGACAAGGAAAGCAATCAGCCATCCTCTGGAGAAGTAAGGCATTTCCTTTTACATCCACTGCATCCCTGTGTTTGATGGCACTGCCAAACACCAGACGTGGTTGTCAAGTTTACGCCAGTACTAAGGTTTTGATTGCTGTTCTTACTGGAATAACAGGCTCTCACTGTTGGTGAGCTAGTTAATCCTAGGGGTACAGGAAATACAAATCCCAACAACTCAGTACATTTTTCTTTTTTGTGTGGCATGTAGAAGGAGCTGAGGTTGACAGTAGTTGAGCCAAAATCAATGCCTGGAATTTATGAACGTAATACCCAAGATTTAGGTCATGATGGAAAATGGGTGATAGTGACTTGCCAACATGAACTACACTCGCTCCTAAAGGGAAATAGAGCAGTGTTAGCTCCATTGAAGAGTCACTTACACTGATCAAAACAACACAACTCCGTATGATTTAAGTAATGTTATTTTACCTTTAAGTAACATTCAAAGTAAATTTACTATCAAAGTGCATATATGTCACCATACATAACCTTGAGATTCATTTTCTTGCTGGCATTCACAGGAAAATAAAGAAATACAACAGAGTTTATGAAAAGTGTGCTTAACAAAGACTGACAAACATCCAATGTGCAACTGGGACAAATCGTGGCTATAACATAAAAGAAAGAAAATAAATTATACTCATTAGGAGTTTGAGGAGACGTGGCTTGTCATCAAAGACACTCACAAGTTTCTACAGATGTACCATGGACAGCATTCTAACTGGCTGCATCACCGTCTGGTACGGGGAGGTGTGGGGTGGGGGGGGGGGTGGTTGCTACTGCACAGGATCGAAATAAAGCTGCAGAGAGTTAGTGCCCATGACACCTTCAAGGAGCAGTGCCTTAAAAAAGGTGGCATCCATTACTAAGGACCCCCACCACCCAGGACATGCCCTCTTCTCATTGGAGGTGCAGAAGCCTGAAGGCTCACTCTCAATGATTCAGGAACAGCCTCTTCCCTTTTACCATCCAATTTCTGAATGGACATTGAACCCATAAACACTACTTCACTTCTTTTATTTTCCCACTACTTATTCAATTTAACTATACTAAATACATAAGTAGTAAATCAGTTCTTATTATTATGCATTGCAACGACAAATTTCACGACATAGACAGGTGATAATAAACCTGCTTCAGAACTTGAGTTGCAGAGTCTTTGAAAGTAAGTCGATAGATTGCGGAATCATTTCAGTGTTGAGGTGAGTGAAGTTATCCACGCTGGTTCAGGAGCCTGACGGTTGAAGGGTAATATCTGTTCTTGAACCTGGTGGTGTGGGACGTGAGGCTCCTGAATCTCCTTCCCACTGGCAGCAGTGAGAACCATGGCTTGGATGCTGGAGGTTCTCGGTGGTGAATACTGCTTTCTTTGTAGCCACTCTCCCTGTTGATGTGCTCAGTGAAGCCCAGGTTACCACTCATTCTAATATATTTGTTTATATTCTGAAGCCTTCCACAAGAACACTATCAGATAAAATTTGCCACTGAACCTCAGAAGGAGGTATTAGAGCAGGGGGCTGAAATCTGGGTCAAAATATTTTAAGAACTACAGCCAACATGATCCACTCAGGAGGTTCCTTGCAACTTAATCAAAGGTCGAGAGTCCTGCAGCTGTTATTCTAAATAAAACTCATCAGTCCTCAATGCTGGCCAAGTTCCTCATCAGGATAAATTGCACTTATTCAGTAAAAATTTCAACACTGTGATGTAATTTTTTTTCAATACCGCTCCCCACCCACCACCCATCACCTTCCCGTGTGCACTCCAGATCACTGTGTAGGTCAGTTTTTTCTCATGCCCTTTTTGGCCCTCTTGCAGTTCTACAGTACTGTGCAAAGATCTTATAAGAGGAGTGACTGATAAGTTTGTAGCCTAAGGTAGAAGGAGGTGAGTTATACAGCTCTCGTTACATACGCGTTCAGTTCAACTCTTTGAGTGATTATGCAGAAAGTTTGAAGTTAATAACACATTGAGGTGATTGATAAGTTTGTGGCCTAAGGTAGAAGGAGATGATTATTAACTTCAAACTTTCTGCATTATCAATCACCCATCTGTGGACACTTTCTGGAGGTCCAAGATCCATATGCTCCACGACCACTGGACTAAGTGTGTAAATGTAGGAGGGGACTATGTTGAAAAATAAATGTGCTAGGTTTTCTAAAATTAATTCCTTCTACCTTAGGCCACCAACTTATCAATCACCTCTCATGTAAATAAAGCTCCAGGGAGATATTCTATAATGATCAATAAACCAATTGTTTGGTATCAAGTGACCTTGTCTGGTGTGTCAGGGCTGGGTGTGTTTGTACCCATGCCACCCCCCATCTCTGGCACTCCTCTGCCACCTATCCCACGTCCCACCTGCGGTGCTCCTCAGCATTCCCAGCATCCTTTCCTCCCGCCAGATTTACAAACTCACTCTCCACCCCATGTTGACAAATACAGTACCATGCAAAAACCTTAAGCACCCTCGCTATATCTATGTGCCTAAGACTTCATCACGTTACTGTACTTAAAATGCAATCGGGCTCTGTATTAGACCATGCTGCCATCTAGAGTATAAACTGTTTACACGGCTTCTAATAAATACACAAGTTAACGCAGATGCTGGACATCCAGAGCAACACACAGAAAATGCTGGAGGAACTCAGCAGATCAGGCTGAGTCTAGGGAGAAGAGCAAGCAGTCAACACTTCACGATGAGGCCCTTTATTAGCAACCTGCTTCAAGATGCATGGCTCCTGATGGATCAGGCTTAACAGAAAGCAGTTTCTGGAAACATAAAGTGCACCGACCTGGGCAGGACAGGAAGGTCCTGCGCTAAAGGTACTGTCTCTGTAACTGCCAGATACCAGCCATACACCTAATAATCCAGAAGATAAAACTGCCAGGGACAGGGAGGGAGAGAGCTCTTAGATCTTAGTACAGGAGACCTACCAAGAGCACCTATAGGAATCTATTGCCTGTCATGCTGCTGGCATTTACGGCAGCAGTGAAGGTCCTCGATCTCTGGTTGTCCTCAGGGTTTCCTTCATCATGTCAGCTTCCTCTCAGTTTTCACTACTGTCGTGCAAGTTCTAAGTGGTTCTCCAGGTGTGGGGGTTCCTCTCAGGGCTAACAACCCTGACTGGCAAATCAAAACAGAGACAGCAATGAAGAAAACTTCTACAGATAGGAAGAAAACACACAAAATGCGACAGGAACTCAGGAAATCTGGCAGTATCTTATGGAGGGGAAGGAGTCTTATTCTGGCCTTGCACTCGTTCCCCTCTCAACTTTCCCATTCTGTCTTCTGCCACCTTCCTATCAAGTCCTGATGAATGGTCTCAAGCGCGTCGAGCGCGCACTTTAAAAGGCAGGACTTCTTTTCAGAGCGGGCAGCGTTGAGCGGGCAGCGGAGTCCGTGGAAGCAGAGTCCTGGGCTTTGGCTAAGTGGGCTTCGGCGTAAGGGGACTTCGGTAAGCCTGTGTGATTGCTCGCTGGGTGCTTTTTAGACTTATTCTATTAATCCAGTTCAGGTATGGGGGGGACAGTCAGAGCAGTGGTGTGCTCCGTATGCAGTATGTGGGAGGTCAGGGTCAACACAGTTGTCCCTGATGACCACACCTGCAAAAGGTGCGTCTAGCTGCAGCTCCTATCAGACCGAGTTAGGGAGTTGGAGCAGGAGCTGGATGAACTACAGATCATTCGGGAGGCGGAGGCAGAGATAGGAGTTATCAGGAGGTAGTCACACCAAAAAAACCAAGAAGTAGGCAGATGGGTGACGGTCCAGAGAGGCAGGGGGAGCAGGCAGAGAGAGCAGAGCACCCCTGCGGCCATTCCCATTAACAATAAGTATACCGTACTGGATACTGTTGATGGAGATGACCTACCAGGAATGAGTTGTAGTGGTCCTGCCTCTGGCACAGAGGTTGAACCCTCAACTAGAAAGGGGAGGAGGGAAGAGAAGAGAGCGATAGTTTTAGGGGACTCTATAGTTAGGGGGGCAGATAGGAGATTTTGTGGGGCAGATCGGGAGTCTCGGATGGTATGTTGCCTCCCTGGTGCCAGGGTCCGGGACATCTCAGATCAGGTGCAGGCTATTCTTGAGAGTGAGGGCATGAACCCAGATGTAGTGGTCCATGTAGGGACCAACGATGTAGGTAAGGTGAGTGAGGGGGTCCTGCTTAGAGAGTTCAGGGAGTTAGGAGTGAAGCTGAAAGGCAGGACCTCCAGGGTGACAATCTCGGGATTGCTACCTGTGCCACGTGCGAGTGAGGCGAAGAATAGAATGATTATGCACATTAATACGAGGCTGAGAGCATGGTGCAGGAAAGAAGGGTTCAGGTTTTTGGATAATTGATCTTTGTTCCAGGGACATTGGGATCTGTTTCGAAGGGATGGTCTACATCTGAACCGGAGGGGTACTAACATTCTTGCAGGAGTATTTGCCAGTGCTGCTCGGGGGAGTTTAAACTAGATGTGCAGGAGACAGGGATCCAGATCCAGAGGGTTGGTCAGAAAGTGCATGGGGTTAAATGTGTACAAGGTTTGGGTGATCTTGAGAAGGTCATCAAAATTCAGGGTGCAATTTGCCCGATGGAAGTTCAAGGAGCTGGGTTAGGTACAGTAGACAGTGTTTTAAGCAAAGAGAGGAGGAATGGGCTAAGAATTCTATACTTGAATGCGCGTAGTGTCAGAAATAAGACAGATGAGCTTGAAGCTCAGATGAAAATGGGGAACTACGATATTGTTGGGATAACGGAGACATGGCTGCAAGGGGATCAGGCCTGGGAATTGAGTGTACCAGGGTATACGTGCTATCGTAGAGACAGAAATATGGGAAGAGGGGGTGGGGTGGCCCTGTTGGTGAGGAATGAGATTCAGTCCTTAGCAAGAGGTGACTTGGGAACAGGGGAAGTAGAGTCTGTGTGGATTGAGCTGAGGAACAGTAAGGGTAAAAAGACCCTAATGGGTGTTGTGTACAGGCCCACAAACAGTAGCGTGGATATTGGGTACAAGTTGATTAGGGAGTTAACATTGGCATGTGCTAAAGGTAATGCAGTCGTTATGGGAGATTTCAACATGCAGGTGGACTGGGAGAATCAGGTAGGTGCTGGACCCCAGGATAGGGAGTTTGTGGAGTGTCTAAGGGATGTATTTTTGGAACAGCTTGTGCTTGATCCAACCAGGAACGAGGCTATTTTGGACTTGGTGATGTGTAATGAACAGGAATTGATAAGTGATCTTGAAATAAAGGAGCCATTAGGAAGTAGTGATCATAACATGATAAGTTTTTATCTACAATTTGAGAGGGATAAGGGCAGATCAGAGGTGTCAGTGTTGCAATTAAATAAAGGAGACTACAGAGCCATGAGGGATGAGCTGGCCAAAGTTAAATGGGTGGATGCCCTGGCAGGAAAGACAGTGGATCAGCAGTGGCAGATATTCTTGGGGATAATACAAAAGATGCAAATGCAGTTCATTCCAATGAGAAGGAAGGATTCAAAGAGGGGGAAGGGGCCACAGTGGTTGACAAAGGAAGTCAGAGATTGTATAGCATTAAAGAAAAAGAAGTATGACGGGGCTAAGATGAGTGGGAATACAGATGATTGGGAAAGTTTTAAGGAACAGCAGATCTTAACTAAAAAAGCAATACGGAGAGAAAAAATCAGGTATGAGCTCAGTCTAGCCAGGAATATAAAAGGGGATAGCAAAAGCTTTTTTAGCTATGTGAAGAGAAAGAAGATAGTTAAGAACAATGTTGGCCCCTTGAAGAATGAATTGGGAGAAATTGTTATGGGAAACAGGGAAATGGCAACAGAATTTAATGCATACTTTAGATCTGTCTTCACCAGGGAGGACACAAGCAATCTCCCAGATGTATGGATGGGCCAGGGTCATAAGATATCAGAGGAATTGAGACAGATTGACATTAGGAAAGAAACTGTGATGAGTAGACTGGTAGGACTGAAGGCTAATAAATCCCCGGGTCCAGATGGTCTGCATCCGAGGGTTCTAAAAGAGGTGGCTCAGGAAATTGCGGATGCATTGGTAATCATTTTCCAATGTTCCTTAGATTCAGGATCAGTTCCTGAAGATTGGAGAGTGGCTAATGTTGTCCCACTTTTCAAGAAGGGAGGGAAGGAGAAAACGGAGAACTATCGCCCTGTTAGCCTAACATCAGTCGTGGGGAAGATGCTTGAGTCCATTATTAAGGACGAAATAGTGGCACATCTAGATGGCAGAAATAGGATTAGGCCGAGCCAGCATGGATTTACCAAGGGCAAATCATGCTTGACTAATCTGTTGGAATTTTTTGAGGGTGTAACAAGGATGTTAGACGAGGGTAAGCCAGTAGATGTTGTGTACCTAGATTTTCAGAAGGCATTCGATAAGGTGCCACATAGGAGATTGGTGAGTAAAATCAGAGCTCATGGCATTGGGGGCAGGGTTTCAACATGGATAGAAAACTGGTTGGCAGATAGAAAGCAAAGGGTAGCAGTGAATGGGTGTTTCTCGGACTGGCTGGAGGTGACTGGTGGGGTACCACAGGGCTCTGTATTGGGACCACAGCTCTTTACGATTTATGTCAATGATTTAGATGAGGGCATTGAAAACTATATCAGCAAGTTTGCTGACGATACTAAACTGGGTGGCAGTGTGACATGCCAAGAGGACGTTAGGAGAATACAGGGAGACTTGGATAGGCTGAGTGAGTGGGCAGATACTTGGCAGATGTCATTCAATGTGAATAAATGTGAAGTTATCCACTTTGGAAGCTGGAACAAGAGGGCAGAGTATTGTCTGAACGGTGTCGAGTTAGGTAAGGGAGAAATGCAAAAAGACCTAGGAGTCCTAGTTCACCAGTCAATGAAGGTGAATGAGCAAGTGCAACAGGCAGTGAAGAGGGCAAATGGAATGTTGGCCTTTGTTACAAGGGGAATTGAATACAAGAGCAAGGATGTTCTTTTGCATTTGTACAGGGCCCTGGTGAGACCACACCTGGAATATTGTGTACAGTTTTGGTCTCCAGGTTTAAGGAAGGACATTCTGGCAATTGAGGAAGTGCAGCGTAGATTCACTAGGTTGATTCCTGGGATGGCAGGGCTGTCTTACGCAGAGAGATTGGAGAGATTGGGCTTGTACACGCTGGAATTGAGGAGATTGAGAGGGGATCTGATTGAAACATTTAAGATAATTAAAGGATTTGATAGGATTGAGGCAGGAAATATGTTCCAGATGTTGGGAGAGTCCAGTACCAGAGGGCATGGATTGAGAATAAGAGGTCAGTTATTTAAAACAGAGTTAAGGAAGAGCTTCTTCTCCCAGAGAGTTGTGGAGGTGTGGAATGCACTGCCTCGGAAGATGGTGGAGGCCAGTTCTCTGGATGCTTTCAAGAAGGAGCTGGATAGATATCTGATGGATAGGGGAATCAAGGGATATGGGGACAAGGCAGGGACTGGGTATTGATAGTGAATGATCAGCCATGATCTCAGAATGGTGGTGCAGACTCGAGGGGCCGAATGGTCTACTTCTGCGCCTATTGTCTATTGTCTATTGTCTAAGCCAAGATGCCGACGGTTTATCCTTTTCACGGCTGTTGAGTTCCCAGGTTTTTGTGTGTGTTGCTGAAGTTTTCCACCATTTTTACAGATGTACCATGGGAAGCATTCGAATTGGCTACATCACCGTCCGGTCAGGGGGTTTGGGTGGGGGAGGGGGTGCTACAGCACAGGATTGAAATAAACTGCAGAGATTGATTGGATTAGGACTTTATTCCCTCGAGCATGGGAAAGTGAAGGGAGATTTGATAGAGGTATACGACTCTACCAAAGGAGGTGTAATGTGCCCCTTCCCTCTGCTAGCTTACAGGTCACCCTTGGGCAAAGTGCAGCATCTACTTAGCCTCTTAATTAAGCCACGGGAACAGTTGGTGGACGGTCGTATGAGCAGCCGGTGCACATCACAAGTCCTGATTATGTGACCACTGACGCCAGGCAGACAATCTCTGAAGAGTACTTGTTGTGCATTTAATGCTTCAATAATGTTTGAGTAATCTTGTGTGTATATTCGTTGACTAAGTATGATATCAAGATGGCGCCGGTGTACATCGGGGGCTCAATGTGGGCAGCTGGAGATTGTACCAGTTTTCCTTCTAAGTATAAACACGAGAAAGTTGCAGATGCTGGAAATCCAAACGACACACTCAAAATGCTGGAGGAATCCATCCAGCAATTTGTGTGTGCTGCTTTCTTTTAAATATACCCCTTTGGAACTACTTTTGTGGCAGTCTGCAGCATGTAAATTTACTCTTAGCAACGGACTATGAAACTACGCCAATGATCTTCGGATCTCATGTTCGATGGTTAAATGTGGAGCAGTTACGCACGATGATTTTAAGAGTCAATGTCATGGCTGAAAATACGGCAAGAAAGGCGGAGTTCAGACCAGACTGAAACATAGAGGGTTGAGGCCTACTCTACCTACGTGAATATGCAGGCGCTGGAAAGTAAGATTAATGATCTCAGGGCAAGGCTGCTCTATTTGAGGCAGATCTCAATAGTTTGCTGCACTGAGACTTGGTTAAATGCAGATACTCTGAATGCAGTGATACGACCGGAGGGTTTAATGACTTTTAGGGTGGATCAAACTGTGAGCTCTGGTAAGGAAAAAGATGGTGGTGTATGCTTTTTAGTCAATTCTCATTGGTGCACTGACGTTGAAGTTGTGCCAACTTCTTGTTGCCCTGACTTAGAACAATAACAATTAAATATAGAACCTTCTATTTGGCATGAGAGCTCCAACTGTGATCCTGACCCCAGTTTACATACCACCAGTGGCTGATTATAAGCAAGCACTCGTGTTGCTTGTAAACAAAAACCAGCTCATCCCAACGCATTGCAAATTATATTTTATGACTTTAACCAGGCCTGTTTGAAGAAAACTCTGCCCAATTATCACCAGCATGTAACACGTTGCACCAGAGGTCCCAACACACCAGACCACTGCTACACTATGATAAGGAATGCCTCTCTCTCCTTCCCGAGACCACATTTTGACAAGTCATTTGGCTGTACTCCTGCTACCTGCAGACAGACAGAGCCTGAAGATCAAGGCTCCAGAGATCAAGACAACCAAGAGTTGGTCACGGGAGGCAGAGGAACGGTTACAGGAGTTAGTGGACTGGACTATGTTTGAAGAGCTCATCTGAGGACCTGAATGACTACACCAGGGACCTGAATGACTACACCAGGGTTGTTACAAACTTTATTAAAACAGCTGTGGATGAGAGTGTCCCCACAAAATCATTCAGGGTTTTCTCCAATTGGAAGACCTGAACGAACAACGAAATCTGGAATGTGCTGAGAGCTAGAACAGAGACATTCAAGTGCAGAGATCAAGAATGCTACAAGAGGCACAGGTATGATATACAGAAGTCCATCTCTTCAGCAAAGTGGATATTCTGGACTAGACTGGAATCAATGAGGGATACTCGACAGCTGTGGCAGAGTTTGAATGCCATAACTTCTTACAAAGTTAAATCTTGTGAAATAGGCGAGAGCAGAACTTCACTCCCAGATGAGCTCAATGCATTCTATGCTCGTTTGAATCACCAAAACAGGGAGGAGCTATCGTGCACCCCCATGCCTTCTGATGATCCTTTGATCTCAATATCTGAAGATAACGTGCGGGCTGCCTGCAAGAGAATGAATCCAAGGAAAGATTCTGGCCCAGATGGAGTACCTGGCCAACTACTGAAGTCCTGTGCTGACCAACTAGCTAGAGTATTCACAGATATCTTCAACCTCTCGCTCGGGCGGTGTGTGGTACCCACCTGCTTCAAGCAGGTTTCAATCGTGCCATTGCCCAAGAAGAGCAAGGTAACCAATCTAAATGACTATCGCCCAGTGGCACTTACAGCCACAGTGATGAAGTGTTTTGAGAGGCTGGTGTTAAGAGTTTCTGTCTGAAGGCAACTTGGATCCACTCCCATTCGCCTACCAAAGCAACAGGTCTACAGCAGATACTATCTCGTTGGCTCTTCACATAACTCTGAAACATCCGGACAAGAAAGATGCAAACATCAGGATACTCTAATAATACATTTTACTTTGTACTTTGAGCTTTGATTTAGCATTCACGCTCATTTATATATTATGTAAATATATGTGAATTGCGTGTATCAATACGCTACCATGTGATACATGGGCATCTTGTTTAAAAGTAAAGACAAATACCTGCTTTTGCAGACTCACGTGTTTTCCTTTGAATTAGTTTAAAGTTTTGTAGTTACAAAATATAACAGCATTGATAGTGGCTGGGGTCACATGTCTTATAAAGACACCGTCCAGAAGAAGACAATGGTAAACCACTTTTGTAGAAAATTTGCCAAGAACAATCATAGTCTCATCATACAACATGGCACATAAGGATGGTGATGATGATACAACATTATAAAAGGTAATATAAAGGTATAGCAGGCAAATTCCATTGACTTTCAGACTACAACTAGAGGTCAGAGGTTAAAGGTACAGGGTAAAATTTTTAAGGGCAACCCGAAGGGGATCTTCTTCACTCAAAGAGTGGTGTGAGTGAGGAATGAGCTGACAGAAGAAGTGGTGGAATCAAGCTCGATTGCAACATTTGTGAGAAATTTGGGTAGGTACATGGATGGGAGGGGTATGGAGAGCTATGGTCCAGAAGTGAGTTGATGACACTGGGCAAAATAACAGTTCAGCATAGACTAGATGGGTCAAATGGCCTGTTTCTGTGTCATAATGTCCTATGACTCTGCTGATCCTCAGCGGGAGGGAGGTGGATGTGTGAAATGGTCCGTGGCTCTCAAGCCTGGAGGGTGCACAAGCTGACACAGGATCTCCTTTCCTCAAGGCCGAGTGCCACTTTCACAATTCGGGAACCTTCTTGTAGCAATGCCCATTCGCGGTGGGAGAGAGAAGCCAGGAAAATAGAGAACAGATCTTATTCCTCTGCAGTCAGCCCTCCCTGCAGTGCTAAATCTCATTAAGTGAGCTTCCTTACTGCTGCAGAACAAGATGGATCAAGCCTAAATCAAAGTCAATATTGAGTTTATTGTCAGGTGCATCATTACATATTTCACAGGTGCAAAGAAAAACTGCACATGCAGCAGCATCACAGTCACGCACTGTAGTGGCATTCACATGCACAGTACCGTGCAGAGGTCCCAGGTACATATTTATATGGGGTGCCTAAGGCTTATGCACAGGACTGTATTTGTCTATGTGGAGCAGAGAGCGAGTTTGTAAACCTGGTGGAACAAAGGTGTTGGGAATGGCGAGGGTGGAGTGCCACAGGAGGGGTGTGGGACAGGTGGCAGAGAAGGAGTGCCAGGGGCAAGGGCTGGCGTGGGTGCAGACACACCCAGCCCTGACACGCCAGGAAAGGTCATTTGACTCCAAACATTTGGGTTATTGATCATTACAAAATGTCTCTCTGGTGCTTCCCGCTCCCTCCCCTCTCCCTTCCCCTTTCCCCAACCATGATTCCCCTCTCCCTGCCACGTTCCCACTCTCAGTCCACAATAGAGACCCGTATCAGAATCAGGTTTATCATCACTCACATATGTCATGAAATTTGTTCTTTTTTGCACAGAAGTACAGTGCAATATATAAAATTACTACATTACTGTGCAAAAGTCTTAGGCACCATAGCTGTATGTGCCTAAGACTTTTCCACAAAACTGTAAGCGAAACACACATTCATTCATTCATTCATTTATTTATTTGTTTGTTTATTTAGTGATACAGTACTGAATAAGCCCTTTGTGCCCAACGGGTAGTACCATCCAGCAATCCGGGTATTTAACTCTAGGCTAATCAAAGGAGATGGAGTTTAGGAGAGACAATGGCACCGAACAGCAACTCTTGTGCTTGCATCTTCAGAAACAACTCTACTTCTATCTTCAATATCTATTTCCCTTTCAGGTTTCTTTTGAACACTCTGACCTGGGGTTAGACGCTAACTTCCGTACTTTGCAGGAATGGGACCCACTCTCGGGGTCTCCCGACTGGCTGTTATTCGATATACCAAGGTTGCAGTCCAGATATATTGTATACATTTCTCTGACGTTAAAGGTATCTTGAAACCTTTGAAGGAGCATTTACAATGAACAATTAACCTACTAAGCCATACGCCTTTGGACCATGGGAGGAAACTGGAGCAACTTGGACAAAACCCAAGTGGTCTTGGGAGGGCAACGTACAAAGTCTTTACAGTTGGTGCCAGAGATGAACTCTGATATCTGGAATGCCCCAAGCTGAAATAGCGTCACACTGTCTAGTTAGCTACCGTGGCACCCAAACTTAAGCACAAATTGAACTCAGTTTTTACAAGACAGAACAGCATTGGAACAAAAGAAATCAAAGTGCTCAGAGTGATTTAATGTTCCTATACATTTTCGTGATTAGTGTTTCAAAATTCAATAACTCATGTTCTCAGTACTATTTGCATTTTCACTTGTGAAATTTCTCTTCTTTTGCAGAATAAAGACAAAGATGACAAAGAAGAAGATGGTGCCAGCGAACATCACCACCAAGGGGCGACAATCTCAAACTGGTCACAAAACAATTCCTTTCACTTCTTTTACATCTTTGTTTTTCGGGTGTGACTCTGTTGGAGCCTGTAATTTACATTCTGGCAGCACGATTTCGGGTCAATTGGGCAATCTGTTGCTTTGCTGTCTCTGTGAGAGCTCCACGAGGCTGCAAGCAAAGTGTGTGGCATGGGGGCCAGGAAGCCAGAAGGCAGGGCCCAACCCACGATCGACTCCACCTCTCACTGAACGAAGTAGCGAGGGAGATTGAAATCATCGAGGCGGGTATGGAAGGTGAGCGAGTGTTCAGCGCCGTCTGCCAGTACCTCACTCATGGCTGCTGAGGAAGGTGTTGACATGTGACCCTATCTTTCTCCTCTCACTCAATGTTCCTGAAAGAAGGAACTTGCGTTTGAAAGATCTCTCTCCTTCCCCTTGATGCTGTCAACAGGCGGTGTAGGCGCAAGGTTTAACTGATATGAATTGTAGATTTGGATTCTAATTCAGTTCTTATGATGTGTTCTATTTCTTGTTACTGCTTTTGGGCTGTTTTTGAATTTGGCAGCCTGCAGGTAATGAAAACTGATCTGAGCTGAACCAAAATACATCTTTTGATTTTGTGGTTTATATTCGGTGTTTTTGCTCGTTTTTTTCTGCTGCTATTTTTGCAAGTTTTTTTGCACGTTGGGGGGATGGGGTTGATGTTTGATGTTTCTCTTTGAACAGGTTGGTTTCATGGTTCTTGGTTTTGTGACTGTCTGCGGGAAGATGAATCTCAGAATTGTGTACTGCATTTGATAATAAATGTACTTTGAATCTTAATTATTTGCCAGCCTTTGTTTATATAAATTCATAAATTCTATAGTATTTCTTTCTTTTCCTGTAAATGCCTTCAAGAAAATGAATTTCAAGGTTCTATATGGTAGCATTTACATACTTGGATAATAAATTTACTTTGAACTTTGCGTTTATTGAGTTTATTATCTGTAGTTATTGAATTTATTTATTTAAATCTTACATCCGTTCCACAACGTGAGAGAGTGAAAATCTTTGCGTTATGACTCCATTGCAATGCACGGACATGTGAATTTATAAGGCTAATGGCTTGTAGAAAGAAGCTGATCCATAGCCTGTTGGTCCTGGCTTAAATGCTGTGGTACTATTTGCCGGGTGGAAGCCGCTGAAACAGTTTATGGTTGGGGGTGACTGGTGATCCCAATGATCTCCCAGGCCTTCTTTATGGACTTTCTGTTGTAAATGTCCTCAGTGGAGGGAGGTTCACCTCCACAGATGCGCTGGGCTGTCCATACCACTCTCTGCAGTGCTCAGCTTGGTGCAGTTTCCGTACCGGGTGGTGATACAACCAATCAGATTGCTCACAATGGTGCCCCTGTAGAAATTCTTGAGGATTTGGGGGCTCATGCAGAACTTCTTCAGTCACCTGAAGTGGAAGAGATGCCGTTGTGCTTTTCTTGTCACACAGCCAGTGTGTACAGTCCAAGTAAGATAATCGGTGATGTGCATACTGAGGAACTTGAAACTACTCACCCTCTCAACCACAGACCCATTGATGTTGACCAAGGCAAGTCTGTCTCTGTTCCTCCTGTAATCCATGATCAGCTCTTTTGTTTTTTGGACACTGAGGGAGAGGTTGTTATCCTGGCAGCACTGTGTCAGGGTGTTAACCTCTCCTCCGTAGGCTGTCTTGTCACAGCTAGAAGTATGGCTAATCAATGCCGTGTCCTCTGCAAATCTAACTGGCAAATTGAAGCTGTGTGTGGCAGCACTGTCATAGGTGTAAAGGGAGTAGAGGAGGGGACTCAAGACACAGCCCTGGGGGGGCACCTCTGTTGAGGATCAGCGGGGCAGAGATGAGGCAGTCCATCCCTGCCACCAGTTGGCGATAAGGGTTGGTTCATTAGCTGAGTGGTTGAAGGGAAGTCGCTGCTCTTGAACCTGGTGGTGTTGGACCTCCTGCCTCCTTGAGGAAACACCTCCAGTAGATGCTAACAATGATGGGGAAGAATGCGCCCATGAAGCATTGGCCAGAGTCCTCTAACCTCTGCAGCTTCTGACATTCCTGTGCATTTGAACTGCTCTGTCAGCAATGATCATGCATACAGTTCAGATACCTCAACTGTGCTTCTATAGAAGTTTGCTGAAGTGTTCCATGACTAGCAAGCCTCCTCCACACTAACGATAGACATTTACAAAAGTGAGGCACACTGCGGGGTAAACACCTGCAGCTTGAGAAATCATCTTCTTCATCATTATGTGCCATGTTGAATTGACATGGGCAATTATAGACTATGACCATGATTGCTCTTGGCAAATTTTCTACAGAACTGGTTTGCCGTTGCCTTCTTCTGGGCCGTGTCTTTACAAGACAGGTGACCCCAGCCATATTCAATACACTTCAGAGATTGTCTGCCTGGAGTCAGTGGTTGCATAACCAGGGCTTGTGATGTGCACCAGCTGCTCATACAACCACCCACCACCTGCTCCCATGGCTTCATGTGACCCTGATCGGGGGATTGGCAGGTGCTACACCTTGCCCAATGTGATCTGCAGGCTAGCAGAGGGAAGGAGCACCTTACACCTCCTTTGGTAGAGACGTATCTCCACCCCGACTTCCAAGCTTTAGAAAAGACTATGATTTAATGAGATGATACATTTATTGCATTTCCATGGTGGGTATTCGTGTGGCTTGGTTGTGAGCATCTTAATCTATACAATAAAGATTAGCTATTCCATGTTGAACCATCCTGTTTCTCAAGACAACTTGAAGTAGGGCAATGCCCAATGCACTAACGACAGTGAATAGAAACTGTACGCCTGGATTGATATGGAACATAGAAAACAGCATGGACAAGCCTTTTAATCCACAATGTTGTTCTGACCTTTACAAAGCTCAAAGGTGCTGTACATTTGCTAATAAAGTATGCTTACATTATGAAACCTTGAGACTCCTCTTCTTGCAAGCAGCCACAAATCAAAGAAACCCCAAAAGATCCCATTAAAAATGCATACTCTAATTTTCATCCATAATATAGTAAAAGAAAGCACAGTATATTCTTCTGTTGCTAAATGTCAGAATCATGCTATTTTCACAGAGTAGGAACGATACTTCCAGTCAAGATGGGGCCGGCAAATAATGATTCTAGGGAAGATAGTCAATTATTTCACTTTCTCTACATCCTGTACTTAATCTTAATAGTGTTTCAGAATCTGTTGCAGATTTGGAGTTATCAAGTGACCCATCGCTCTTCTGTCGGCAGGAAAATTCCAGGAGAGGACAACGAGCCTGAGCTGCCTGGAGCAGAAGATCAGAGATGGGGCACGGTGCCATGATCGACTCTATTTCTCACCGATCAAAGTGTCGGGGAAGGTGGAAACATCGAGGCGAATGCGGCGGGGTCTGAGTCGGCGGTCGCTCTCCACGGAGGCCGAGGGTCAGCGATTGTTCTCTAAGGGCTGAGTTCGAGCGGTCGCTGTCCTCGGTGCTGACATTCGGAGATCTCCGTGATTATTGGTCTCCTTCAGTTTTCTGAGCTTTCTTTCTTGTTGGCGATTGACGGGTTAGGAGCTTGGGGGCTCTAATATCCGTATGGGCGATATGTTAGTTTTTGTGCGAGGGAGGGCTTGGAGATTTGGAGTCGGATGTTCTTGCTGATGTTTTTTCCATGTGGGGGACCTGTTAGTTTTTTTTTGCAAGGAAGGGAGTTGGGGGTTTAATGTTCCAGCTGCCTTTTTCCGGAGAGGCAATCAGTTAGTTTTTGTGTGAGGAAGGGGTTGGGGATGGGGGTTGGAGTTGGCGAATTTTTTTCTATTTCCTTTTTATGTATGCGTGGTGGGGGGAGTGGTTTAATGTCTTTTCATTCAACAAATTCCATGGCTTTTCTATACGTCCTGGCTATCTGGAGAAGACATATCTCAGAGTTGTAGTCTGCACATAATGTATACTTTGATAATAAAATGAACCTTTGAACCTTTGGATAAATTGCCTCCAACATGAGCTTTTGCTATTGGAATATTTACAAAGGGGGTAATTACTAAAGAGGATTCAGGCAGATGGCAAATCATCAGAAAAACTCTGATTCAAACCTCAGCTGCCTTGTGGCTATACCCACTCACAGGCAAGGTTTCAGGAATAAACCCCAAGGGAAAAATGCAAAGCTGGAGTCCCTAAGGCAGTCCCTAAGGTAGTGTTCAATTCTGACTGGCAGCTCCTGGTGCCGAACTGCATCGGTATTTGCCGATCCTTTGGATTCACCAGCTGAGCGGAGAGCGCAGCGCCCACTGCATGGCCAACCCCTTGCTCTAGCCTGCACTGGTAGACAGCTCGGACGCAACATCCATGGTCGATCCCGACCAGCGGAGGGCCTCAGCTATTAAGGATGGATACAAAAGAGCCTGCAGACACTGGAATGCGGAGTAACAAGCAATCCACTGGAGGGACTCAGCCCGGCAAGCAGCATCTGTGGAGAAGAAAGGAAAAAAACCCTGTCCTGATATTCAAAAACATGACAATTCCTCCTCTGTTTCCAACAGATGCTGCTCAACCACTGAGACCCTCCAACAGATTATTTAATGCTGAATATTAAAAGCTATTCAGAGAAGTGAGTCATTGCCATTTACATGATTATGTGTTTCATTTTCCATATTCAGGGAAGAACTAATATTACCGATAGATTACTCCTTAATGATTGCCTGTCTGATGTTCAATAAGCAATGAAAAATTATTGGACTAGAATCAGTGGTCCCCAACCACTGGGCGGTGGACTAGGTTACACCAATGACCAGCTGGTGCTTCTGTAGTTTTGTTATTGGTTTATTACTGTTACAGGTACCAAGATACTGTGAACAAATCGCCTTGCATGCTGTTCGCACAGATTAATCCATTACCCAATCCACTGAGGTAGAACAAGGTAAAATAATAACAATGCAGAATAATGCTTAAAAGCATAAGCGCGGGAAAAGTGAAAGATTATTCTCAGTATTAGACCTAGAATCAAGTTTAATATCATCGGCATATGTCATGAATTTTGGTTAATTTTGCAGCAACAGTACAATGCGGTAAACAATAACAGAGAAAAAACTGTGAATTATAGTAAATATATACACACACACACACACACACACACACACACACACACACACACACTCACACACACACACACACACACACACACACACACACACACACACACACACACACACACACACACACACACACACACACACACACACACACACACACACACACACACACCAAAAAAGCAAGGAGAGAGAAGATAATATCCTGGATGGGTGGGATCTTGGATGATGATGACTGTTTTACTGTGACAGCGAGAAGTATAGACAGAGTCGATAGAGGGAAGGCTGGTTTCTGTGATGTGCTGAGCTGTGTGCGTCAATGAAAATTCATATGGGACAATGGGAACGTGTCAGGTTTCTTTCGCCTCCAGAGCGAGTGGAGGCATAGGTGAGCTTTCTTGTTTGAGACATCAACGTGTGGGTGGGCTGCAGTCAGTGCACAGGAAATTCTGCAGATACTGGAAATCCAAAGCAACACAAACACACACACACACACACACACACACAGTGCTGGAGCAGCTCAGCAGGTCAGGCAGCATCTATGGAAATGAATAAACACACGACGTTTCTGGCCGAGACCCCTCTTCAGGACTTAATCGCCTGTCACCATGCCAGTACAGCACAGAGTGACCACACCTCCTGCTCTACCGTTAGACCAAGTTCTGTGCCTAGCAGCAGTTCCTGGTCGTACCAAGCAAAAGGGCCGAATGCGCTTTGCATTTGTGTTCACAAATTACACAAGACTGGAGAAAGCACCCTCTGTTCTCAAGTGCTTCCAAACTGCGGGATCATGCTAGTTCAGCAGAATGACCGAGACGTTAGAGAGAGTAATACCCTGAACACACCCTTCTGCACCGGCAATATTTACAACGTACTTTATGTAAAGGCTAAAGCCATTCTTCCACCGGCTGCTTTACCAAGGGAGTGAGAGGAATCGACAAAGTCCATAGAATAGAGTCTCGATTCCAGGAGGTGGTGAACTCTGTCCGTTGATAAAAATAGGCATGAGTCATCACTATTTCCCCAAATTCAAAAACAGAACAATGTTACTAATATTACCTCCTTATGTGCCATGTAGTATGACATGGGTGATCATGATCTTTCAACTGTCTTTACTCTGACTGTCGCCTGTGGGGAAGATCCCCTTCATGCTGTTCATTTTATTCTTTTCACATTCCATGACCTTGATTGCTCTTGGAAGCATTTCCTACAGAAGTGCTTTGCCATTACCATCTTCTGGGCAGTGTCTTTACAAGCCTGGTGACCCCCTCCCTCCCAACCCTTGCCGATACTCTTCAGAGATTGTCTGCCTGGAGTTAATGGTCGCATAACCAGGACTTGTGATGTGCTCCAGTTGCTCATACAACCATCCACCACCTGCTCCTGTGGTTTCACGTGACCCTGACGCAAATGGCCTAATCCTGCTCCTACGTCCTATGGTCTTATAGATACAGTAGGTGAAGACCAGAGACTCCATACAAATGAGTGGGTTGGTGTTGGATGCACCAGTTATGGTCAATGTAAAACCCAGGGGTATTGATCATTAAGTGGTAATCTATTGATAATTTACAATAAGGTAACTTAGAGAAGATGTTTATTTGGTTGTTACAGGAACATAAAGGCTAATTGGTAAACATCAGTAAGGAAGGGCAGTGGGGTGGAGATGGATCTTTAGTAAAGGTGGACTAAAGTGTTCCTTCCCTCCACTAGCCTGTAAGTCACATTGTGCAAGGTATAACACCTGTTTAGCAACACCCCTCTGATCAGGGTCATATGTACCCTTGGGTGTGGGTGGTGTATGGTCACAGGGAGAACGTACAAACTTCTTGCAAAGAGTGGTGGGAAATAGATTTAGATCTTAGCTGCTTTAAGGCACCATTAGTTAACGTATATTACATGCTTTCTTTTGCAATTGTTTTAGGAAAACATTTTCCAATCATTAGAAGCTATCTAAGAGTCCCAATTGTCTGCTATCCTATTCCATGCTTTGAGTACCTTCATCCTACAAGGCAGAATAAAGCCACCATTACCCTGGAAACCACTCGTTGTTGCCGAGCCAGCTAGCCATTATCTTTCGCACAGTTGGAATCTGAAAACAGAACTAATTATTACCCGCTAATAAGCCCTCCATAAGTGGCCACTGGGAAGAATCACATTTAGCTTTAATAATGTACTGTGTCAGCTGTGCAGGCTAATGACTCCCCCAGCCACACTCACAGCAGTTGTCTCTCATCAACCCTGTCGGCTGTCTTCTTTGATTCAGCCAGCAATTATAGATTAACTGGAGCAGTCGAATGCTGTGTGATTGATTTGACATTCAGTGGGTTTTAATTTCAGCAAACTGATAATCCGGCAGCAAGATGAGAACTGATAATATTTATAATTCGGATCAGATACTTCATAATGGCTTTTGAGCAATAGTACTATTCCTTCCCCTCGCCATGGGCAGAAACTGGCGTGCACCTGTTTAAGTTCTGGGGCAGTGCCAACTTTGCTATGCTTCCTTCAGTGTTAGCTCTTCCCTAAGCACCTGCAAAGTGAGCAGTAAGGTGCATTCACACCTGAACCCCGTCCTGTCCCTAACCCATGTGCAGTTACCATCTGGTATTGGAAGGTGCGCGTGGGTTCAATGTCCGTTCAGAAATCGGACAGCAGAGAGGAAGAAGCTTTTCCTGAATCACTGAGTGTGTGCCTAGCCTCCGTAGTATCTGGAACATCTTCAAGGAGCGGTGCCTCAAAAAGGTGGCTTCAATCAGTAAGGACCCCATCACCCAGCATGTGCCCTCTTCTCATTGATGCCATCAGTGAGGAGAAACAGGAGCCTGAAGGCACACACTCAGTGAATTGGGAACAACTTCTTCCCCTCTGCCATTAGATTTCTGAATGGACATTGAACCCATGATCTCTGCCTCACTACTTTTTTTCTCTCTTTTTGCATTACTAATTTAATTTAGCTATACTTACTGTAATTCACATTTTGCCTCTATTGTTATGTATTGCAATGTACTGCTCCTACAAAGCCAACATATTTCACAACATATGCTGGTAATATTAAAGCTGATTCTGAGGAATTGCTACATTGTAGTTCAGAGAAAATTGTTGTTTCCTGTTACCTAGTCCAGGCCACAGACACCACAACCACAAGCTACTCTTGTCCAAGCTGCACCAGACCATGTGGATCTTGGATCAGCTTCTACAGTCAACTGAGGACCCATCAATAGACAGCCCACTAAGAGGGCATCGTACTTGACTCAAGTGATTGCACTACTGCAACTGCTACAATGCTACTTAGCTCAGGAACATAAATTCGCCTTCAAAGTGAGATTCATCCATTTTTTCACACGTTCATCAAAACATATGGTAAAAATGTGTCACTTGTGTTAATAACCAACACAACCCAAGCATGTGCCCACGAGTGTCACCACACGTTCCAGGACCAACACAGCATGCCCACAGAGCTCAGCAGAACAAGCCAAGCCACAACTGCAAAACAGGCTCCCTCCCGCCCGCCCATCAACCCGCTCACACACGTACAGTCCTCCAACCCGACGACAGACCGCCTCCAAGCCCCTGGCTTCCACTGGTCTCACTGGAAAAAGCCTTCTTGATTCACCTTGTCTTACATTTCACTTTTAGGCATACTGACGTATGAGAATGTAGAAGAAAAAAAAAGAAACATTGGAAAAAGAAAGGAAAAAAAAGGGGCTGTTTATAATATCTCACAAGAATAAATATTCATCAATGCCGTCACTTCCGGTCCTCTCAACATACATAAGCTAATAGCTGGGAAATCAAATGAACTTGGCACAGGGTCATATTACATCATATGAAAATGTTTCTTTTTTCTTTCTTTCTTTTTTTTCTGTTTTTTTATATCATATATTATGAAATATTTAGACTTACCATGTTCATACATATACTGTATGGTTTACGTCTTGGTAAACTCATTTATACTGTAACTATTGTTAATGTCTTTTTTCATCTGTAATGGAATTTGTATGTTTGTAATTTCTTTATTAATATATCATTTGTATTCTGTCCATATTATTAATAATAATAAAAAGATTTAGAAAGAAAGAAAGAAAAGAGAATGTAGAACATAAGAAATAGGAGCAGGAGTAGGCATTCACTCCGTTGAACCTGCTCCACCATTCAATAAGATCATGGCTGATCTGGCCATGGGCTTATCTCCGTCTAATGCAAGCAGGTTTTTCCCACTGAGGTTGGGTAAGATGAGAACTAAGGGTCATGGGTTAAAGGTGCAAGGTGAAATATTTAAGGGGAACCTGAAGGGAATCTTCTTCACTCTGAGTGTGGTGAGATTGTGGAACAGGCTGATGGTGGAAGAGATGGGTGTGGGCTTGTTTGCAACTTTTAGGAGAATTGAATTGAATTGACTTTATTACTTACAATCTTCATATACATGAGGATTAAAAATCTTTACGTTACATCTCCGTCTAAATGTGCAATGTGCAATTTATAGAAATTTATAATAACTATGTGCAACAGGACAGTAACAAGATGGCTAAGTATGAACAGTCAATATAACATAGAAATACAGTTGTGTCAGCATGAATTAATCAGTCTGATGGCCTGGTGGAAGAAGATGTCCCGGAGCCTGTTGGTCAGCTATTATGCTGCGGTACGCTTGCTGTAGCGGCTGGAACAGCTTGGAGTAGGGATGACTCAGGTCCCCAAAGATCCTTTGGGCCCCTTTTACACACCTGTCTTTGTAAATGTCCTAAATAGTGGGAAGTTCACATCTACAGATGCGCTGGGCTGTCCGCACCACTCTCTGCAGAGTCCTGCGATTGAGGGAGGTACAGTTCCCATACCAGGCAGTGATGCAGCCAGTCAGGATGCTCTCAATTGTGCCCCTGGAGAAAGTTCTTAGGAACTGGGGGCCCAGATCTTCCTCAACTGTCTGAGGTGAAAGAGGCGCTGTTGTGCCTTTTTCACCACACAGCTGGTGTGTACAGACCACGTGAAATCCTCAGTGATGTTTATGCCAAGGAACTTAAGGTTTTTCACCCCCTCAACCCCAGATCTACTGAATCGATAGGGGCTAGCCTGTCTTCATTCCTCCTGTAATCCACAACCAGCTCCTTTGTTTTGGTGACATTGAGGGAGAGGTTGTCTTCTTGGCACCACTGTGTCAGGGTGATGATTTCTCTGAAGGCTGCCTCATTATTACTTAAGATTGGGCGAATCAGTGTAGTGTCATCAGCAAATTTAATTAGCATACTGGAGCTATGGGTGACACAGAGAGTAAAAGAGGGGGCTTAGTACACAGCCCTGAGATTTGATAGGTATATAGATGAGGGGTTTTGGACAGTTGTGGGACTAGACAATAGATGGCATCCGAGCTGTGTCTAGGCACGCAGTTGTGAGGGTAAAGATTGTAGAGCAGAAGGCAGTGATTTTATTTCCAATCCACACGGACCATGGTCTCCTGGGGAAGAAGTCAGGGGTCCAATTGCAGAGGTCCAGGTTTTGGAGCTTGTTGATTCGTGCTGAGGATACATTTGGGTAGATGCTGAGCTGTAATCGATAAACGGCCGCGGGATGTAGGTACTACTAAGTTCCAGGCGAGGCAAGGCTGAGCAGAGAGCCAATGAGATTGCACTTCCTGCAGACCTACTGTGGCGCTGGACAGATTGCAGCAGGTCCAGGTCCTTGGTTAGGCAAGAGTTGGTTCTAGCCATGACCAACCTCTCAAAGCACTTTATCACAGTAGATGTGAGTGCCACTGGGCGATAGTCATTGGGGCAGTTCACCCTGCTCTTCTTGGGCACTGGGATGACTGTTGACCTTTTAAAGCAGGTGGGAACCTCTGAATGCAGCAGTATGGGATTGAAAATGTCCTTAAGAACTCCAATCAGGTATTCAGCACAGGCTTCCAATGCCCTACCAGGCACACATCAGTTTCTGACACCTTGCAAGGGCTCACCCGTTTGATAGGTGTGCCGATGTTGGCCTCTGGGGCAGAGATCACTGTCAGCAAATACTGCAGAGATTCTCCCTTTCAAAGCATGCATGAAAGGCATTGAGCTCACCTGGGAGTGAACCATTCGTGATGATAGGTTTCACTTTGTAGAAGGTAATGGCCTGCAAACCCTGCCCGAGCTGACTTGCATCCGATTCTCTCTCTAACCTCAATTGGAATTGTCTATTGCTCTTAAGATAGTCATATGTAGGTTGTATCTGGACTTCTTGTATTTTTCTTCAACACCGGTCTTCAATGCTACATCTAGCCCTCAGCAGACAACGAATCTCCTGGTTCATCGATGGCTTTTGATTTAGGAATGTCCGGTAGGTTCTCAAAAGCTCACAGGTTTTGATGAAGTCGATGATGCATTCAACCAGACCTGAAGATGAATCCTTGGATATTGTCCAGTCCACCGATTCAAAGCAGTCCTATAAGCGCATCTCAGCCTCCCCTGAGCATACCTTCTTGGTCCTCACCACTGACGCTGCGGTCCTTAGTCTCTCCCTATGTGCTGGGAGTAGAAGTACAGCCAGGAGATCAGAACTTCCAAAGTGTGGGTATGGGATGGCATGGTCAGCGATCTCGATGGTGGTAGAACATTGGTCAATTGTGTTGGCTCCTCTGGTTCCTCAGGTGAGATGTTGGCAGTAGTTCTTCAGAGACTCGCTCAGGTTGGCCAGGTTGATATGCCCCCGCAGTGATAAGGAAACCATCAGAGTGCACGGTTCCATGCCTGATGATAACAGACTTTAGCTCCCCTAGTGCCCTGAGGTGAAACGTACACTGTTAGCAGGATGATGAATGGTAAAAAGGATGGCATTGGACTGCAAGGTGTTCCAGGTTGGGTGGACAGGACTGAGACAGAGCTGCCACATCTGTGCACCATGATGACTTAATTATAGAGCGTACTCCACCTCCTCTTTTATTTAAAGACTGCGCTGTCCTATCTTTGGTGAGAATGGTGAAGCCATAAAGCTGCAGCACTACGTCCAAAATGGTGGGGGGGGAGTAGCCATGTTTCTGTGGAGCAAAGGACACAGCAGTCCCTGATGTCCATCTGGTACAGAAGTGTTTTCCTGATGCCTTCTATTTTATTTTCCGAAGATTATACATCCACTGGCAGGATAGTCAGCAATGGAGTTTTAAGGCCTGGCTATTGCCACAACTATTGTTGGCAGAACTTTAGATGGTGACGAGGAGGGGTACAGGAGCGAGATAGATCAGCTGGTTGAGTGGTGTCGCAGCAGTGGCCTAGCGCTGAATCTCAGTAAGGCCAAGGAATTGATTGTGGACTTCAGGAAAGGTAGGTTGAGAGAATACACACTAGTCCTCATCGAGGGATCAGAAGTGAGCAGTTTCAAGTTCCTGGGCGTCAATATCTCTGTGGGTCTATCCTGGGCCAAACATGTCGCTGCAATTAGAAAGAAGGCACGACAGTGGATATATTTCGTTAGGAGTCTGAGGAGAATTGGTATGTCACCAATGACACTCGCAAATTTCAATAGCTGTAGCGTGGAGAAGATTCTAACATCACCGTCTGGTATGGGGGGTGCGAGGTGAGGCATGGCACAGGACTGGATAAAGCTGCATAAAGTTGCAAACTCAGCCAGCTCCATCACGGGCACTAGCCTCCCGGCATCACAGACACCTTCAAAAGACGATGCCTCAAAAAGGCAGCATCTCTGATTCCCACCATCAGGGAGGAGGTACACACACACTCAATGATTTAGGACAGCTTCTTCCCCTCTGCCATCAGATTTCTGATTGGACATGTGTTATTATATATATACTTACTGCAATTTCTAGTTGTTATTATTATGTATAGTAATATACTGCTGCCACAAAACAACAAATTTCATGACACATGCTGGTGATATTAAACTTGAATCTGATTCTGATAATAGTGTGGCATGGACTAGATGGGCTGAAGGGCCTGCTTCTATGCTCTAGTGCTTGATGGTATTGGAACTCCAACATCCCCAGTGGACTCACATCTAATTGTATTCTGAGTTATTTAAAAATTGTACTATTTAAAGTAAACTCATATCATTTCAAGAAAGAGGAAATGGGAAGGTAGCTGTACGGTTAACAACTCAACTACATTATGTATGATGACTGAAGAAGTCCACTGTACGTGAACCCTTGCCTAGTGTAAAGAGAAAGGGGAACTGGACCGCCATCTCAGCTGGCAAAGCTGACTGGAGATATGTGTCATTCAGTTAAGGACAGGAGTGGGAACAGAATCAGATACATGTCGCTGATACATGTGAACTGCGTCCGGTGCTCCCGGTGTGGCCTTTTATATATTGGCGAGACCCGACGCAGACTGGGAGACCGTTTCGTGGAACACCTACGCTCAGTCCGCCAGAAAAAGCAGGATCTCCCAGTGGCCACACATTTTAATTCCACGTCCCATTCCCATTCTGATATGTCTATCCATGGCCTCCTCTGTTGTCAAAATGAATCCAAACTCAGATTGGAGGAACAACACCTTATATACCAGCTGGGTAGCCTCCAACCTAATGGCATGAACATTGAATACTCCTCCTCCCCTTCTTACCCCATCCCTGACATACTTAGTTGTTTGCCTGTTCTCCATCTCCCTCTGATGCCTCCCCCCCCCCTTTCTTTCTCCTGAGGCCTCCCGTCCCATGATCCTTTCCCTTCTCCAGCTCGGTATCACTTTCGCCAATCACCTTTCCAGCTCTCAGCTTCATCCCACCCCCTCCGGTCTTCTCCTATCATTTCTCATTTCCCCCTCCCCCCACTACTTTCAAATCTCTTACTATCTTTCCTTTCGGTTAGTCCTGACGAAGGGTCTCAGCCCGAAACGTCGACATCGCTTCTCCCTATAAATGCTGCTTAGCCTGCTGTGTTCCACCAGCATTTTGTGTGTTGCTACATGTGAAATTTGTTGTCTTTGTAGCAACAGCACATTGCAATACATAATAATAGAGAGAAACAGACTTTGAATTACAGTAAAAGGAGAAATCAATATTCATGCCGTTAGCTTGGAGGCTACCCAGGCAGAACATAAGGTGTTGCTCCTCCACCCTGAAGATGGCCTCGTCTTGGCGCAAAAGGAGGCCAGGGACTGATATGTCAGAACGGGAATGGGAACTGGAATGTAAAAATTGGTCACTGGGAAGTCCTATTTGCGGCGGACCGAGTGGGAACACGCGACAAAGTGGCCAACTGATTTATGATGGGTTTCCCCAAAGCAGAGGAGGCTGCATCGGGAGCACAGGATATAAGATCCCAGCAAATTTGTAGCTGAAGTGTGCCTCACCTGGAAGGACAGTTTGGGGCAAGGTGGGGTATGAGGTGGATAGGTTGGCTGCTTGCAGGGAGAAGTGCCGGGAAGTTTTACTAAACCTGAGCTTAAGATTATTTATTTTGACATGTTAGTTAATTCCCTGTCAGGATAATTGGTCAAGAAGAAAATAGCTTCGAAAGAGATTAGCATTATTCGTCACATATACATCGAAACATAGAATCATACAGTGAAATGCGCTGATGACCAACACAATCCGAGGATGTGTTAGGAACAGTCCACACATGTTGCCATGTTTCTGGCACCAACATAGCATGCCCACAACTTGCTAATCATAACCATACATCTTTGAAAAGTGGGAGGAAACCCACGCGGTCACAGAGAGAACATACAAACTCCTTTACAGACAGGTTTGGGAATTGAACCCCAATCGGAGATCACTGATGCTGTGAAATTAACCACCTCACCACTGCGCCATCCCTCTTCATTTTCCTTTAATGTACCGATTACACTGGACAAGAAAAGATTTTGCTTCCTGAATACCTTTGGAGGTGCCTTATGGATTTTAGGCTGCTGATCATGAAAATTTTCAGATCGCACATCTTTTTTTTTGAAATCACCCATGTTTATTATTTCAATTCATAATTTAAGTCGGAATAGCTGATGCCAAGATTAAGGAAGGCATTCTTGTTTGCCCACAAATCAAACAAGTCATTGTAACAGGCAATTCAAAGAACATCCAGTTGGACCAGAGAAAATCACATGGAAAGCATTCTAGAATGTTGTTGAATATAACGTGTTTAATTGCATAAAAGTGCTGACACTTTGCAATAGTTCAACTGAGCTAAAAATGTTTTGTTGATGATTTTCCTTTGCTCTTAGTGTCTGAGGCTTCTTGTGTAAGTGTCCAACAATAACCAACTAGCATTGATGGCTTCCAATTGCCCTGATACTTTCTTGGTAACCACAGAGTACCAAACTATGTGCAGCTGGTTGACAACATGCTTCAAGCACACAAAACCATGAAGTGCAACATGTCACTAAAGATTCATTTTCTGCATTCCCATTTAGACTTCTTCCCTGCAAATCTTGGTGCTGTCAGTGACGAGCACGGTGAAAGGTTTCACTAAGACATTGCGGTCATGGAGAAAAAGTATCAGGGCAACTGGAATCCATCAATGCTGGCTGATTATTGTTGGATACTTAAACGAGAAGCCTCAGACACTGAGTCCAAATGAAAATCATCAACAGAACATTTTTATCTGAGTTGAACTATAGCAAAACATCAGCACCATGATGCAATTAAACATATATTCAATTAAAGTTAATTTCTTGTTTCTCTAAAGTGCTGCATGACACACGTAGTCTGAAATCATATTTGTGTTCAACTTCAAGTGATCTATCATAAACAAAACAAAATTTTTAAAGAAGCAACACTTACAAAAAAAAAATTGCTGACCGGTGTTTTCTCAAAAGGTGTCTTTATGTTTGAAAACGTCTGCTGACATTGATGCTTAGTAGACCATTTGTTAAATTAATGTGACATTTCTGCTCTTGAAATATCCAGTGACATTGACCCACTGTCTCATTCTTGGCTGTTTCCATGGCCAGATACAAAACCATAAATCCCACTGATTCACCACCAGCAAGTAATCTTCCCAAATTAGTACGCAACAAATGACCAGAAACTTGGCTTACTATTTCATTTTGAGCTTGCAGGTAATAAACGCTACTGTTCAGAGCACAAAGACTCTCTCGGTGTGACTCCCCCGTTGCCATTTTCACTAAGCAAACAAGCTGGAGAGCTTTGTGAATATCCGTGTAGGTGTGAATCCCTTGAGGTGCGTAGAAGGAGCCAGATCCCAGCTTTCACTGCCCGAACAACATCACAACTGAACAGGAAATCAGACATTCTGTTCAGTAGATGAAACAGAGCTTTGCCTTACCTTCATTCCACGGGGGTTTCCAACCTGGAGTCTAAGGACCACTTCTCTAATATCATTAGTCCACGGCATAAAAAAAGATTGGCAACCCCTGGTCTATTGCCTTCATTCAAAGGCATTGCAGTTCATACACCAAACACTGATACCAAGCTGTTGGTATGGATGGGTAAAATAAGTTTTTGATAGATTGGCCTTCATAAACCTGAGTATTGAATCTGTATCACTTTCGCCAATCACCTTTCCAGATCTTAGCTTCATCCCACCCCCTCCGGTCTTCTCCTATCATTTCCCCCTCCCCCCACTACTTTCAAATCTCTTTGTATCTCTCCTTTCAGTTCGTCCTGACGAAGGGTCTCGGCCTGAAATGTCCAAAGTGCTTCTCCTTACAGATGCTGCCTGGCCTGCTGTGTTCCACCAGCATTTTGTGTATTGTTGTTTGAATTTCCAGCATCTGCAGATTCCTCGTGTTTGCTCATTGAATACAAGAGTCGGAATGGTTCTATAGTTCAATTTAATATCGGAGGATGTATAATACAGCGTACAACCTGAAATTCTCATTCTTCACAAGCGTCCACAAAACAGAGAAAAGCCCCCTCAGAATAATCGACAGAAAGCATTGGAACTGCAAAACCCTCACCCCCTCGAATGCACAGGCAGCAGCAAAGCATCAATCCTCCCCCCACTTGCTCCAGCCCCTCACCAGCCTCCATGAAAGCAATAGCAAACCCCCCCCAATGACACCATGATCTAGGATCTGCACCCGCCCCGGCACCACTTCTCCACCACCCCTCCCTTGGCACTCCACCCTCGCCAATCCCAACATCCTTTGCTCCTGCCAGATTTACGTACTCACTCTCTGCTCCAGGTTCATGAGTACCGCACTGAGCAGGCGTCTTAGGCACATTTATATAGCTAGGGTACATCTACCACTTTCTAAGTTCAAAGTAAATTGTATTATCAAAGTACATATATGTCACCATATATAACCTTAAGACTCATTTTCTTGCAGGCATTTACAGGAAAATAAAAAAAGGTTTCAAAGATTTGAAAGGTACATTTAATGTCAGAGAAATGTATACAATACGCATCCTGAAATTCCTTTTATTCACAACCATCCATGAAAAACAGAGGAATGCTCCCAAACAATGAGTGACAGTTGAATGTTAGAACCCCAAAGTCCCCCCCAGCTCCCCTCCTTCCCACACGTATGTGGCAGTGAGCAATGATTCCCCTTCCCCTAGCGGTAATAAAAAAGCAGCGTCGGCACCCGCCACCGAGCACTCGAGTGTGAGCAAGGCAACATAAAGGACACCTACTTGCCGTTATTCCAAAGACGACTTGTCCACCCGATAATTGACGTACCACAAGCTATCTCTCTCCCTAATAAGGAAGAAAGAGGTGCCTCCGTTTCACGGCGAGAGGGGAGACGTAACAAACTACTTGCGGATTTACGATGTTAAACGTCCGTGTGTCACTTTTTCCAAAATCTGTGCCCAGAGATCTTGGGTCTCTGAGCACACAGCCTTAGATCTTCCATATCCCACAACATACCAATCTCCCGCCCGGACACTGACCTCTGAACTCCTGGTCTCCAGAGCCACGGAATCTTGGATCTCCGAAGGCGAGTGGAGTTCCAAAGGCCGTGTCCTTGGCGTTCTGAATAACAGCCATTTGTGAAACCCAAGAGCGGGTCCCATTCCCGCAAAGAACCGTAGTCAGTGTGTAACTGATGCACCATCAATAACTCTCGGAGACGTGAGGCGAGATATAGGCTTTCATTGGCTGGAAGAAAGAAAAAGCAGCAAGTAACCACCACACAACATCCTGGAGACTGAGGCCGGGGCTGTGCCTCCAATCGCCTTTATACCGGGGTCTGTGGGAGGAGCCACGGTCTGTGTGAGGAGCCACAGGAGCAGTCAGCGAGGAGGGGAGGGCGTGTCCAGACAGGTATATGTAGTTCACCACAGTAACTCCAGGTTGGGGTCTTCAAAAGAAAAAACAGAAATATCAAAGATGGAAATAAAGCTGTTTCCGAATTTGCAAGAAAAAGAGTTGTTGTTAGGCGCATTGATTCTCCTAAACTCTGCTTAGGGGTACAATAGAATTCAAGAAAAACTCTACATACCAAAGACTGTCAAACAACCAATGTGATAAAAAAAAGTCAAATTGCGCGAAAAATATAAAAATTAAAGAGATAGTACCGTGATCATAAGATGTAGAATCCTCGAGAGTGAGTCAATAGCTTGTGAAGTCAGTTCAACATTGAGTGAGTGAAGTGATCCACACTGGCTCAGGATCCTGCTGGCTGAAGGGTAATAATTGTTCCTGAACCCGGTCATTTGGGACCTAAGGCTCCTGCACCTCCTGCCCGATAAATTATGATAAGATTATGGAAGATATTGGAACCAAAGCTATGAGGGGGGATTGTACCCAGTTCAAATCACCAAGTCAGACTCAACCAGGTGCTCTGAAATGAAATGTCCAATTTAGAAAATCCTCAGAGTGTGAGACAGTCTTTGAGTTCAGAGAATACAGTTGATGTTTTCAGGTGATCAAACTTTAATTAGAACATAATTTTACTTCGCCTTGATTAAATGTAATCATCAAAAGTCTGACTGTTGCTTTCAGTTTGTAAGAAAGAGACATTTTCCTGAAACCTAGCTCTGTTATCCATGAGGTTTAACAGTGAAATTCTCTGAAACTAATCAAATGTTCTCCTTCAGCAAATGGCTCAACTCATGGTAATGAAATATTAACTTTTTTTTGTGGTTGAGTCAGACAAAGGCTTGCTTTTGATAACTACTAAGTCAAATATTACAAAATTATTTTAGAACTACAGACATTCACAATTAAGCATCTCTTTATTCCGGTATTGGTTACTTTGGTTCCTTCTATGCGTTGTGTGTCGCTCCAGGTTCTAACATCTACAGTCTCTCCAACAACATTTGTTCGCTTGTTAAGGCGCGTAACAGATCATTAGAACTGGAATCGATATTGATTTATTGTTGTGCCTTCTACTTGATGGGAGGGAGCAGAAGAGAGAATGACCGAGGTGGGTGGGGTCTTTATCAAATCAGGAAGAAGCATAGACAGAGTCCACGATCGAAGTTGGTGTCTGTCATGTGCTGAGCTGTGGTCACTACTCTCTGCAGTTTCTTGTAGTCACATGCGGAGAAGTTCCAATACCAAGCTATAAATACTTACTCTTATTGCTTATCTATGTATTAATTATTATTATTATTTATTTATTTATTTTCATTTTCGTACAGTTTGTTGCCTTCTGCACTCTGGTGGAACACCCAAATTGGATGGTATTTCATTGATTCTGTTATGGTTATTATTCTATAGATTTATTGAGCAGACTCACAAGGAAATGAATCTCAGGGTTGTATATGGTGACATATATATACTTTGATAATAAGGTCACTTTGAACTATGATGCATCCAATATAAAGCTTTCTATGGTGCATCGATAAAAATTCATTGAAGTTGACAAGGAGATGCCAAACTTCTTTAGCCTCCCGAAGAAGTAGACCTGCTGGTGAACTTTCTTGGTTATGGTATCAGCAGTCAGATCCAAGAATGACTTTTCCTGAGTGAAATTTCAGTCATTCTTACTCAATTACCAAGGGTTACTTTATGTACAGATACTCCTGCATCTCCTGTACCTAAAGTGTGGCTGCTGAGTGAAGTTTGTGGTCTACTGCTGTAGCCCATCCACTTCAGGGTTAAATGGGTTGTGTGTTCAGAGACGCTCTTCTGCACACCACTGTTGTTACGTGTGGTTATTTGAGTTACTGTCACCTTCCTGTCAGCTTGAACCAGTCAGGCCATTCTCCTCTGACCTCTCTCAATGACACGGCGTTTTCGCCCACAGAACTGCCGCTCACTGGGTGCTTCTTTGATTTTTGAACCATTTGCTGTAAACTCTAGAGACTGCTGAGTGTGAAAATCCCAGGAGATCAGCAGTTTCTGAGATACTCAAACCACCCTGTCTCACGCTAACAACCATTATACAGTCAAAGTCACTTAAGGTCAAAAATTTTTCCCATTCTGATGTTTGCTCTGAACAACAAATGAACCTCTTGACCATGTCTGCATGCTTTTGCTGCCATATGATAGGCTGATTGGATATTTGCATTAATGAGCAGGTGTACAGATCTACCTAATAAAGTGGCCAAAAAGCCACACCGAAACAGTTGTTCATTGTGCTCTGTAGGACTGGCTTTATGTAGTGTTCATTATACTTGTTGTGATTTTTTTATGTTGCATCGGATCTAGAGTAGCGATTATTTTCTTCCACTTTACTTTTGTGTATTGAAAAATGATAAAACACTATCTTGAATCTTTAACCTTTCTGCAAAAACTGCATTCATAACAAAATTAAAATTTCATATTTCCTTAAAAAGGATTTATGCAACCAAGGAAAACAAGCTAGCAATTCCCAACAGCAGCATACAGAGTACCTCATTGTTAACTAATTTGATATATTCATTTATATTATTTAGTTGTTGCAAAAATCCATTTAAAAATTAACCTCATCTCACTTCAGTTTCTGAAGGTTCAGCTGTGCTGACATCAGCTAATGGAAGGCATTAACATTCTATAATGCAGCAAAAAAAACTGACCATGTCTGGCAGATCCAGTGGGAACATTTTCCTTTCAGCTCTTTCGAGCGCACTGGTGTGGTTGTGGAACGCATCTCCTCCTCTTCAACTTTACGAGGCTTGGAATCCATGTATATTCTGCGCATATCTCAACTCAAATACTAGGAAGAAAAAGGCCATTTCAATGATAGGACCTGGCACAGCACAGTATAGGAACATGTTCTTTGGATCACAAAATCTACACCGAACACCATGCAAGTTAATTAGAACTCTTCAAAGTTCAAAAGTCCAAGGCAAGTTTATTATCAAAGTAAATAAAGTTTTGAATAAAGTTGAAAGAGTACATTGAAAATTTACAAGGATGTTGCCAGGGACTGGAGGACCTGAGTTATATGGAATTATATGGGACTCTCAAACAGGAGAAAATCTGCAGATGCTGAAAATCAAAGCAATGCACACAAAATGTTGGAGGAACTCAGCAGACAAGGCAGCATCTATGGAAAAGAGTAAATGGTCAATGTTTCAGCCCGAGACCCTTCACCAGGACTGGAAAGGAAGGTGGAAGATGTCAGAATAAAAAGGAAGGGTCTCGGCCCAAAACGTTGACTGTTTACTCTTTTCTACAGATGCTGCCTGGCCTGCTGAGTTCCTCCAGCGCTTTGCTTGGAGGTTAGGACTCTATTCCTTGGAATGTAGAGGACTGAGAGGAGACTTGATAAAAGTATATAAAATTAAGAGGGGTACAGATAGAGTAAATGCAAGCAGGCTTTTTCCACTGAGGTTGGGTAGGACAACAACTAGAGGCCATGGGCTAAGGGTGAGATGTTTAAAGGGAACATAAGGAGAAATGTCTTCACTCAGAGGGTCATGAGAGTGTGGAACGAACTGCCAGTGTAAGTGGAGCATATGAGCTTGACTTCGACATTTAAGGGAAGTTTGGATAGGTACAGGATTGGAAGGATATGGAGGGCTATGGTTCCGGTACAGGTCAATGGGAGTAGGCAGTTTAAAAGGATCAGCACAGGGCTAAAGGGGCTTTTTTTGTCCTGTGACTCTATGTAAAAAAAATTAAACAAGTCATACAAAAAGAAAACAGAAGTAGTGAAGTAGTGTTCATGGGTTCATTGTCCGTTCAGAATCTGATAGCAGAGGGGAAGAAGCTGTTCCTGAATCGTTGAGTGTGTGCCTTCAGGCTTCTGTACCTCCTCCCTGATGGTAGCAATAAGAAGAGGGAATGTCCTGGATGCTAAGGGTCCTTAATGACGGATGCCACCTTCTTTAGGCATCATCTGTTGAAGATGTCCGCGATGCTGGGGAGGTTAGTGCACATAATGGAGACAGCCTGAGTTTACAACATTATGCAGCTTATTTCAATTCTGTGGAGTGCCCCCCTCCATACCAGGTGGTGTTGCAGCCAGTTAGAATGCTCTCCACTGTACATCTGGTAACATACCAAATCTCCTCAAATTCCTCATGAAGTATGATGGGGGGGGCATGGATTCTTAACAGTTGCATCAAAATGTTTGGCCCTCTACCTCCTACTTGATGGTAGCTATGAGAAGAGAGCAAAGAATGAGAAAAATACACTCAGTGGGCCAAGTTATTGGGCAGACCTGTACAACTGTACTGTACAGTGCAAATATCTAATCAGCCAACCATGTGACAGCAACTCAATGCATAAGAGCATGCAGACAGGGTCAAGAGGTTCAGTTATCATTCAGACCAAACATCAGAATTGAAAAGAAATGTGATATGAGTGACTTTGACTGTGGATGCCAGATGGGGTCGTTTGAGTATCTCAGAAGCTGCCAATCTCCTGGGATTTTCACGCACAACATTCTCGAGAGTTTAGAGAGAATTGTTCGAAAGAAAGCAAACTATGAGCAGCTGTCCTATGGGTGAAAGCACCTTGTTAATGAGAGAGGTTAACAAGTTAACAGGAGGGTGACTGTAACTCAAATAACCTTGCGTTAAAAAAGTATTGTGAAGAAAAACATCTCTGAATCTACAATATGTTAAACCTTGAAGTGGATGGGCTATAGCAGCAAAAGACCACAAACCTGCACTCTATTATTTTTTACCTGTTGCGCCGCTGGTGTTTAGGGCAGCAATGAAGGTCTTCCATCCCTGGCGGTGTTCAGGGCTTCCTTCATTGTGTCAGTAGCCTCCTCTCGGTTCTCACTACTGTCAGTCACGCAAGTCCCGGGTGAAATAATGTCACACTCAGATGTATTCATTGGCTATATTTAAGAGTGAGTTAGATATGGCCCTTGTGGCTAAAGGGATCATGGTGTATGGAGAGAAGGCAGGTACAGGGTTCTAAGTTGGATGATCAGCCATGATCATACTGAATGGCAGTGCTGGCTCGAAGGACCGAATGGCCTACTCCTGCACCTATTTTCTAAGTTTAGAAGGATTCTTTATTGCTGTTTGCGTAAAAATTTCATTTGACCAGTCAAGGTTGTTAGCCCTGGGCTGAGCCCCTGAACCTGGAGGTCTGATGGGACCACTCTTAGTCCGATCTCTACCCTTTGACCTGTTGGCATGGGTGACCCTACCAAAAGCCAAAGCATAAAGCTCTGACTCCAGCCAACATAGCTCTCTGTTAGGGTCACTGAGGCACACAAGCCTCCAAACCCTATGACAGGATTGAGGTCCTCTGGAAGGAAACTTACACACGTTCTTACTCCACAACAGGGTTAGGTCATGATGAATATTAGCAGCAGATGGCAGAATAGAGCAGCAACAGGCTGAGATTTATCAAGTGACAGCAGCTAATGCATTCATAAAGAAACCAAGGCAGCCAACTCTCCCGATCTGACTCAGGAGGACAAGGTCACAAAAGCCTCAGATTTTTTATTATATTGCAAGATTGCTTGCACAAACTGAATGAATTAAACCCTCAATGCACCAATAGACTCATTATTCAAAGCTGTTGACTTGTCAGCGGTACACAGAGATCTAAACTAACTTGCTGACTTTATTGTCAATCTTGGACATGTCACACAATATAATAAAGCTGACACTTTAAGTTGCATTGCTCAGGAACTACCTTTGAAACTGCAGACATCGGTTGATCATGAGGCTCTGGGTTGCACTCTGTAATACCAAGATACTGGAGTAGAATTAGGCCATTTGGTCCATTGAGTTTACTTTGCCATTTCATCATGGCTGATCCATTTTCCCTCTCAGCCCCAGTCTCTTGGCTTCTCCCCACATCCCTTCATGCCCTGAATCTATCAACCTGTGTCTTATATATACATAAAGATTAGGCTTCCACATCCACCTGTGGCAAAGAATTCCACGGATTCACCACTCTTAGGCTAAAGAAATTACTCCTCATCGTCATTCTAAAAGGACAATGTGAGGTTGTGTCCTCTGGCCCCAGACTCTCCCTCCATAGGAAACATCCTCTCCACAAATCCTTCCTCCATTTGATACATTTCAATTAGGTGACCCCTCATTCTTCTGAATTCCAGAAAGTACAGGCCCAAAGCCATCTAACGCTCATCATACGACAAGCCATTCAATACTGGGATCATTTTTGTGCACCTCCTTTGAATCCTCTCTAGTTTCAGCACATTTTTTTCAAAGATAAGGGGCTCAAAACTGCGATTGAAGGAAGTACAGTTCCTATACCAGGCGGTGAAGCAGCCAGTCAGGATGCTCTCAATTGTGCCCCTGTAGAAAGCTCTTAGGGTTTGGGGGCCCATACCAAACTTCCTCAACCGCCTGAGATGAAATAGGTGCTGTTGTGTCTTTTTCACCACACAGCTGGTGTGCACAGACCTTGTGAGGTCCAAGGTGATGTGGATGCCAAGGAAATTGAAGTTGTTTACCCTCTCACCCCAGATCCATTGATGTCAATAGGGGTTAGCCCATTTCCACTCCTCCTGTAATCTCGCAACCAGCTCCTTTGGTTTTGTGACATTGAGGGAGAGGTTGTTTTCTTGACACCACTGTGCCAGAGAGATGACCTCTTCCCTGTAGGCCACCTTGTTATTATTTGAGATATTGCCAATCAATGCAGGGTCGTCGGCAAACTTAATTAGCAGATTGGAGCTGTAGGTGGCGATACAGTCATGCCATTTGGCATGCATTTTTTACCTCTATAACACTGCCCTTTGGCATGCATTTTCTAATCTCACTGGAATTTAGAAGAGTGAGGGGGTGATCTCATTGAAACGTTGAATGGCCTCAATATAGTGGATGTGGCAGGGATGGTTTCCACGGTGAGGCAGTCTGGGACCAGAGGACACAGCCTCAGAATAGAAGGACATCCATGTAGAATGCAGCTGAGGAGAATTTCTTTTGCCAGAAGGTGGCAAATCCATGGAATTCATTGCCACAGGCAGCTGTGGAGCCCAAGTCACTGGATGCATTTAAGGTAAAGGTTGTGATTAGTCAGGGCATGAAAGGTTATGGGATGGGAAGCAGGAGACTGGTGTTGAGAGGGAAATGGATCAGCCATGATGAAATGGTGGAACAGACTTGAGCCGAACAGCCTAATTCTGCTCCTATGTCTTGTGGTCTCAAGCCTGAAAATTGGATCTGTTACTGGCTATTTTTCATGCATGTGTTGAGCGCAAATAACTATTAATTCTCGGGATGGCTGAGACTGTGACGATTTCTGGGTAAAATCACACCATCAGGAAGATAACAGCATCTGTTAGTCATAAGCTGGAACAATTTGATTCATACTGGGAAAAATGGTTTAACTATATAATGCCTCATAGGCCTGATTTTATTCTCGCAAATCAATGAATATGTTTAAAATCAAAAGATCACTCCCTACTTGTACATAGTTTTTTCCTTTTGCTTGTTTTTTCTTTCCACTCTTTTCTATAAGTGTATAACTCAGATAAATACTATGTGGCAATTTGCGACATATATGATTATATGATATATATGTACAATGTCTGAAATATATCTTAAGGAAATGTTTGTTTGATGATGAACTTCAATAAAAAAATAAACCTCAAAAAATTTACAGAAGTCATAGAAAAGTACAGTATAGAAACAGGCCCTTCAGCCCATCTAGTCCATTCCAAGCCATTTAAGCTCCCTGATCTCATCAACCACCACCTGCACCATAGCCGTCCATTCCCCTCCCATCCTTGTACCTTTCCAAGCTTCTCTTATACATCAAAAACTTCCCTTTTAGTTCAATGGATGTTTTCCTAGTGAGAGACTAATATTTAATTAAATCACAGTCACTTCCTTTACATTTCTCGATAGTTGGTGTTAATTACAATATTAAGTTCAAGTTTATTGTCAGCTGACTGTAAATATCTACAACCAAAGAAAACAACGATCTTCTGGACCACGGTGCACCCACACAACACCATATCACACACAGCACATCACACAAAATATTACCATAAACAAGTGAATAAAATGACATTCCAACAGCATGTGAAGTGTGAATCACTGGTAAACAGTTAGGATCATGTTGAATGCTGAAGCATGCTAGAGAGGCCTAATCTGTGTGTTGGCACGGAAGGAAAACAAGCCCCTGAAGGAGCTCAACAGTTCAGGCACCATTGGTGGTGGGAAGCGGGCAGTCGACATTTCAGGTTGAATTGAATTGAATTGACATTTTTTCTAACATCCTTCAGATACATGAGGAGTAGGAATCTTCACATTACATCTCCGACTAAATAGGCAATGTGCAATTTAGTCATTTGCAATAAGTAGTACGTACAACAGGACAGTCAACATAGCATAGAAATACAATTATATCAGTGGGAATTAATCAGTTTGATGGCCTGGTGGAAGAAACTGTCCCGGAGCCTGTTGGTCCTGGCTTTTATGCTGCAGTTCAGTTTCCTGGATGGTAGCAGTTGGAACAGTTTGTGGTTGGGGTGACTCAGGTCCCCAGTGACCCTACGGGCTCTTTTTACACACCTGTCCTTGTAGATATCCTGAATAGTGGGAAGTTCACATCTACAGATGCGCTGGGCTGTCCGCACCACTCTCCGCAGAGTCCTGCGATTTGAGGGAAGTACAGTTCCCATACCAGGCAGTGATGCAGCCAGTCAGGATGCTCTCAATTGTGCCCCTGTAGGAAGTCCTTAGGATTTGGGGGCCCATACCAAGGTTGAGACCTTCAACAAGACCAGTCTCGACCCCAAACGTCAACACTCTGTTTCCCTCCACAGATGCTGCTTGATCCACTGAGTTCCTCCAATAGTTCTAATTTTTGGTTCCAAACCCAAACTGTCTGCTCCCTCTTCTTTCTTGTCTGTTCATATTCTGTGGTGGGGATACCTTGGAATATGAGCTCTGGTCACTGAAGATGTTCAGCACATCAAGAAAGAATAAAATCCAGGTCCTAGGCTTTGGTGTCAATACAGAAATAAAAAGTACAAAGTACCAAACAAATCTATTATCAAAGTATGTACATATATGTATATACTGGGCACCCACAGCAGAACAAAATAATCAATGAAAAATGACACACCAAGACTGATAAATAATCAATGTGCAAAAGAAGACAAACTGTGCAATAGATAGACAGATAAATAACTAAAGAAATAAATTCTAAGAACTTGAGTTGTAAAGACCTTTAAAGTGAGTCCATAGGTTGTAGAAACGGATCAAAGATGCAGTGAGTGAAATTATCCACGCTAGTCCCGAAGCCTGATGGCTGAAGGATAATAAATGTTCCTAAACATGGTGAGAGACATAAGATGCCTGGGGGTGGGTGGGAGGGGGGCTAACGCACAGGATCAAAATAAGCCGCAAAGAGTTGTAAACTCAGTCCGCTCTATCATGGGCTTTAACCTCCGTAGCATCCAAGACATCTTCAAAGAGCGATGCGTCAAAAAGGCAGTGTCCATCATTAAGGACCCGAATCACGCAGGTCACACCTTGTTCTCATTGCTACCATCAGGGAGGGGGTACAGGAGCCCGAAGACCCCTCTTCTCATTGCTACCATCAGGGAGGAGGTACAGGAGTCTGAAGACCCCTCTTCTCATTGCTACCATCAGGGAGGAGGTACAGGAGCCCGAAGACCCCTCTTCTCATTGCTACCATCAGGGAGGAGGTACAGGAGCCTGAAGACCCCGCTTCTCATTATTACCATCAGGGAGGAAGTACAGGAGCCTGAAGACCCCTCTTCTCACAACTACCATCAGGGAGGAGGTACAGGAGCCTGAAGGCACACACTCAATGATTCAGGAACAGCTTCTTCTCCTCTGCCATCTGATTTCTGAATGGACGTTGAACCCATGAACAAGATCTCACTACTTTTATATTTCTGTTTTTTTGTACTATTTTTATATATATATATATATATATATACTTAATGTAATTCACAGCTTTATTCTATTATTATAGGAAGAGGACAGCGAGGCTTGAGAGGAAGTGCGGCGGCGGCCATTTTCAAATTGTCCAATTGCTTCTCAGATCGGAGTTCTGAGAGGCGGGACTGCACAGGCGCGTAAAGGAGGCCCGGGAAGGAGGGAAGATATATAAAGGAGATACTGAGTGAGGTGGTTCTCTTTTGGAAGAGGACAGCGAGGCTTGAGAGGAAGTGCGGCGGCGGCCATTTTCAAATTGTCCAATTGCTTCTCAGATCGGAGTTCTGAGAGGCGGGACTGCGCAGGCGCGTGAAGGAGGCCCGGGAAGGAGGGAAGAAATATAAAGAACGCCGCCTTAAGAAGCGGGCAGCTTCGTTTGCGGCCAGCGGAGTGAGCCGGGCGCAGAGTGTAGGTCTTGGGCTCAGAGGGCTTAGGCGGAAGAGGGCACAGTAGGCTTATCTTTTAGTTCTTGTATTTTCAGTTATTTGGGAGGTATGAGTGTGAGGGCAGCTTGTTGTTCTCGGTGTCAGATGTGGGAGATCCTGGAGTCTCCGAGCCTCCCAGACATCCACATCTGCGCCAGGTGCGCCGAACTGCAGCTCCTGAGGGACCGAGTTAGGGAACTGGAGCTGCAGCTCGATGACCTTCGCCTGGTCAGGGAGAGTGAGGAGGTGATAGAGAGGAGTTACAGGCAGGTGGTCACTCCGGGACCACAGGAGGCAGATAGGTGGGTTACAGTCAGGAAGGGGAAGAGGCAGGTACTAGAGAGTACCCCAGTGGCTGTACCACTTGACAATAAGTACTCATGTTTGAGTACTGTTGGGGGGGACAGCCTACCTGGTGGGAGTGACAGTGGCCGAGCCTCCGGCACAGAGGACGGCCCTGTAGCTCAGAAGGGTAGGGTTAGAAGAAAGAGGTCCATAGTAATAGGGGACTCAATAGTCAGGGGCTCAGACAGGTGTTTCTGTGGAGGTGACCGGGACCGGGATGGTAATTTGCCTCCCTGGTGCCAGGGTTCGGGACGTTTCCGATCGCGTCCAAGATATCCTGAAGTGGGAGGGTGAAGAGCCAGAGGTCGTGGTACATGTAGGTACCAATGACATAGGAAGGAAAGGGGAAGAGGTCCTGAAACGAGAGTATAGGGAGTTAGGAAGGCAGTTAAGAAGAAGGACTGCAAAGGTAGTAACCTCGGGATTACTGCCTGTGCCACGCGACAGTGAGAGTAGGAATAGAATTAGGTGGAGGATGAATGCGTGGCTGTGGGATTGGAGCAGGGGGCAGGGATTCAAGTTTCTGGATCATTGGGACCTCTTCTGGGGCAGGAGTGACCTGTTCAAGAAGAACAGGTTACACTTGAATCGTGGGGGGACCAATATCCTAGCGGGGAGGTTTGCTAGGGCTACAGGGCGGACTTTAAACTAGTAAGATGGGGGGGGCGGGAGACTATTTGAGGAGACTATGGGAGAGGAGGTTAGTTCACCAGTGGAGCAAGTAAATAGACAGTGTGTGAGGCAGGTGATGGAGAAGGGATGCGCTCAGCCTGAAGATGTAGGGGAGAAGAAAGAAAAGGATAATAAATTTGAATGCATTGTTAGGGATGGAAAGAGAGGAGGAGATGGAGAGTATCTTAAATGTATCTATTTTAATGCTAGGAGCATTGTAAGAAAGGTGGATGAGCTTAAAGTGTGGATTGATACCTGGAATTATGATGTTGTAGCTATTAGTGAAACATGGTTGCAGGAAGGGTGTGATTGGCAACTAAATATTCCTGGATTTAGTTGCTTCAGGTGTGATAGAGTAGGAGGGGCCAGAGGAGGAGGTGTTGCATTGCTTGTCCGAGAAAATCTTATGGCGGTGCTTTGGACGGATAGATTAGAGAGCTCCTCTAGGGAGGCCATTTGGGTGGAATTGAAGAATGGGAAAGGTGCAGTAACACTGATAGGAGTGTATTATAGGCCACCTAATGGGGCGCGTGAGTTGGAAGAGCAAATGTGTAAGGAGATAGCAGATATTTGTAGTAAACACAAGGTGGTGATTGTGGGAGATTTTAATTTTCCACACGTAGACTGGGAAGCTCATTCTGTAAAAGGGCTGGATGGTTTAGAGTTTGTGAAATGTGTGCAGGATAGTTTTTTGCAACAATACATAGAAGTACCGACTAGAGATGGGGCAGTGTTGGATCTCCTGTTAGGGAATGCGATAGGTCAGCTGACAGATGTATGTGTTGGGGAGCACTTCGGGTCCAGTGATCACAATAGCATTAGCTTCAATATAATTATGGAGAAGGACAGGACTGGACCTAGAGTTGAGATTTTTGACTGGAGAAAGGCTAACTTTGAGGGGATGCGAAGGGATTTAGAGAGAGTGGATTGGGTCAAGTTGTTTTATGGGAAGGATGTAATAGAGAAATGGAGGTCATTTAAGCGTGAAATTATGAGGGTACAGAATCTTTATGTTCCTGTTAGGGTGAAAGGAAAGGTTAAAGGTTTGAGAGCACCATGGTTTTCAAGGGATATTAGAAATTTGGTTCAGAAGAAGAGGGATGTCTACAATAGATATAGGCAGCATGGAGTAAAGGAATTGCTCGAGGAATATAAAGAATGTAAAAGGAATCTTAAGAAAGAGATTAGAAAAGCTAAAAGAAGATACGAGGTTGGTTTGGCAAATAAGGTGAAAGTAAATCCGAAAGGTTTCTACAGTTATATTAAAAGCAAGAGGATAGTGAGGGATAAAATTGGCCCCTTAGAGAATCAGAGTGGTCAGCTATGTGTGGAACCGAAGGAGATGGGAGAGATTTTGAATGATTTCTTCTCTTCGGTATTCACTAAGGAGAAGGATATTGAATTGTCTAAGGTGTGGGAAACAAGTAAGGAAGTTATGGAACCTATGACAATTAAAGAGGTGGAAGTACTGGCGCTTTTAAGAAATTTAAAAGTGGATAAATCTCCAGATCCTGACGGGATATTCCCCAGGACCTTGAGGGGAGTTTGTGTAGAAATAGCAGGAGCTTTGACAGAGATCTTTAATATGTCATTAGAAACGGGGATTGTGCCGGAGGATTGGCGTATTGCTCATGTGGTTCCATTGTTTAAAAAGGGTTCTAGAAGGAAGCCTAGCAATTATAGACCTGTCAGTTTGACATCAATGGTGGGTAAATTAATGGGAAGTATTCTTAGAGATAGTATTTATAATTATCTGGATAGACGGGATCTGATTAGAAGTAGCCAGCATGGATTTGTGCGTGGAAGGTCATGTTTGACAAACCTTATTGAATTTTTTGAAGAAGTTACGAGGAATGTTGACGAGGGTAAGGCAGTGGATGTAGTCTATATGGACTTCAGCAAAGCCTTTGACAAAGTTCCACATGGAAGGTTAGTTAAGAAGGTTCAGTCATTAGGTATTAATGCTGGAGTAATAAAATGGATTCAACAGTGGCTAGATGGGAGATGCCAGAGAGTAGTGGTGGATAATTGTTTGTCGGGATGGAGGCCGGTGACTAGCGGGGTGCCTCAGGGATCTGTTTTGGGCCCAATGTTGTTTGTAATATACATAAATGATCTGGATGATGGGGTGGTAAATTGGATTAGTAAGTATGCCGATGATACTAAGGTAGGAGGTGTTGTGGATAATGAGGTGGATTTTCAAAGCTTGCAGGGAGATTTATGCCGGTTAGAAGAATGGGCTGAACGTTGGCAGATGGAGTTTAATGCTGAGAAGTGTGAGGTTCTACATTTTGGCAGGAATAATCCAAATTGAACATACAGAGTAAATGGTAGGGCATTGAGGAATGCAGAGGAACAGAGAGATCTAGGAATAACTGTGCATAGTTCCCTGAAAGTGGAGTCTCATGTTGATAGGGTGGTGAAGAGGGCTTTTGGAACGCTGGCCTTTATAAATCAAAGCATTGAGTACAGAAGTTGGGATGTAATGCTAAAGTTGTACAAGGCATTGGTAAGGCCAAATTTGGAATATTGTGTGCAGTTCTGGTCACCGAATTATAGGAAAGATATCAATAAATTAGAGAGAGTGCAGAGACGATTTACTAGGATGTTACCTGGGTTTCAGCAATTAAGTTACAGAGAAAGGTTGAACAAGTTAGGTCTCTATTCATTGGAGCGTAGAAGGTTGAGGGGGGATTTGATCGAGGTATTTAAAATTTTGAGAGGGATAGATAGAGTTGACGTGAACAGGCTGTTTCCATTGAGAGTAGGGGAGATTCAAACTAGAGGACATGATTTGAGAGTTAGGGGGCAGAAGTTTAAGGGAAACACGAGGGGGTATTTCTTTACTCAAAGAGTGATAGCTGTGTGGAATGAGCTTCCTGTAGAAGTAGTAGAGGCCAGTTCAGTTGTGTCATTTAAGGTAAAATTGGATAGGTATATGGACAGGAAAGGAGTGGAGGGTTATGGGTTGAGTGCGGGTAGGTGGGACTAGGTGAGATTAAGGGTTCGGCACGGACTAGGAGGGCCAAGATGGCCTGTTTCCGTGCTGTGATTGTTATATGGTTATATGGTTACATTATGTATTGCATTGAAAAGGACAATACGTTTCACAATAATGTTGACATTAAACCTGTTTCTGATTCTGTATCTCCTTTCTGATGGCAAAAGTGTGAAGAGAACAGGGCCTGGAAGGTGGGGTCCTTGATGATGGATGCTGCTTTCTTGTGGCAGTGCTCCTTGTAGATGTTCTCAATGGTGGGGCGGGCTTTGCCCGTGATGGACAGGGCTGTGTCTATCACAGTTTGAAGGCTTTTCCATTCAAGGGCGTTGCTGTTTCTATACAAGGCCATAATGCAACTAGTCAAGGTTCTCTGTTTGACAAATATAACGTGATAACAAAATAGGGTAACATGAGTCCAAATACTTCAAAGACAACTTTGGAAATTTTACTTCTACTCCCAATAGTTAATCGAAGGTCAGCAAGTTAAAATTTACTATAATCTAACTGTCTTCCCTGAGTCCCTGAAATAATTTAGAGAGGACAATTCAGGAAGCTTAAATTTCCTTCCACAATAATGAGTAGTTCCCATCAAAATCTTAAAATGAAGATTAGAAAGTTTTCTAGTTTCCTGTTTATAAATATTTGCCGATGTATACTTCTTTCAGAACACTCTATTCAGCCAAAAGAAAAGCTCTTCAGAGCTGCAGCGCCTTGACATAGTCAAGGAAATGGTGCATCAGCAAGATCTCTCAACCAGAGATAAAATGATTAGGTAATCAGTTTTATGGTTGAAGGTTAGATATTGGGAAGGCAACCAGTGATGAATCTACCTCGATAATACCCACATTATCAGGCCAACAGAGACTTGGTTTATGTGAAACCCTGACCAGTGCAGAATATAACAACATCCACAACTTTGTGTTCAATGCTCGAGCCCACAAATGTCTCACTCGGGCAGGAACAGCGTGAAAACTGATTAAACCCACATTAACTGATAAAGGGTTGGCATTACTCAAAGCCTGAAGTTTTTTGCTTTATATTCTGTGGTTTCGCCCGTTCGTTCTTGTTATTTGCGTGATTTGTTTGCCATTTTGCTGCACAGGGGATTTGAGGTTTGGGGTTTGTTGTTATTCTTGCCACTTGCCTGATTTGCTTTCTTTTTTTTGCACACGGGAGGGAGACAGGGTCTGAGGTTTGGGGTCTGATGTCCTCGTTGCCGCTTGCATGATTTATTTGTGCTTTGTGCGTGTGTGGTGGGGGGGTGCAGTTGGGGTTTGGGATTTGATGTTCCTGGTGTCTTATGCATGATTTGACTCTTTTATTAACACGAGGGGGCAGTTTGGGGTTTGGGGTCTGATGTTCTTGTTGCTGTTTGCATGATTTGGGGGGGTTTGCTGATGCTACTCGGGAGAGTTTTTTTCAATTAATTTTTTTAATTAATTTTTTTACAACAGAAAAAAGACCCCGCCAACAAAATGGAGATTTATACAGTGCGAAAACAGACGAGTCTAATATACAAGTCATAACAATACAGAAAAACCACCCAAAATGAAATCATATAAAATTAGAATCCTCCCCACGCTCCCACTACAAAACTCCAAGCCAACCATTACAATGTAAAGAAAAGTTAATCAGAGCTTTCGTCACCACAGAGCTGTAAATACAAAAAAAGTATACTTACTACCTAAACTATAATGTATTTCATAACAAAAAAAAAGAAAAAAAAGCTGAAAGTAAGGGATTGTAGTACAAAAAAAACGGATAAACCATTAATTTAAAGAGGAATTATGAAAATACTCAAGAAAAGGTCCTCACACCTTATGAAACTTTCTGTCCAAATTAAGAAGTGAATAATGAATCTTTTCAAGGTCTAAACAGGATATAAAATCCCTAAGCCATTGAGCATGAGTGGGTGGGGCAACATCTCTCCACCTGAGAAGAACTGACCATCTAGCCAAAAGAGATGCAAAAGATACTGTTCGATGTTTAGTCAGACTCAAATGCATGTTAACTTCACTCAAGGTGCCAAAAAGAGCAATCAGAGGGTTCGGTTCTAAATGGCGATTAAGAATATGGGATAAAGTTTAAAAAAACATCTCAGGAATTTCTCCAAACTAGGACAGGCCCAATAAATATGAATAAGAGAAGACTCGCCCCCTTTACACTTATCACAAAAGGGACTAATATCAGGATAGAACCGTGATAATTTAATTTTAGACATTGGGAGAGTTTAAACTAGTTTTGCAAGGGGTTGGGAACCATATCTCCATGTCAGTAAGGGAAGGACCATGGGCGATTAACGTAACAAGTTTTCGAAGTTTTAGAAAAGACAGAGAAGGAAGTAAAAGTGAATGGAGTTGTACAACTAATCAGGGACAATATCACAGCTACACTCAGGAGAGACGTAATGGAAGGGTCAGGTATGGAGTCCATTTGGGTAGAACTCAGGGTGCAATCACTCTGAGGAGAATATTCTACAGACCCCTAATAACAACTGGGACATTGGGGAAGAAATAAGTTATCAGCTTGAGGAAATATATAAAAATAACAGGGTTCTTTTCATGTGGGATTTCAACCTCCCTAATATAAACTGGGCCCTTCTTAGGGCAAAGGGTTTAAATGGAGCATAATTCATTAAGTGTATCCAGGAAGGTTTCTTAAATCAATATGTGGATGGTCCAACAAGAGGAGGGGCCTTACTGAACCTGGTGTTGGGTAATGACCCTGGCCCAGTGACTGACCTTTCAGTGTGTGAACAATTAGGGAGCAATGATCACAGCTCCTCAACTTTCAGGAGAGCTATAAATAAATAATGGTACAGTCCTTGTGGGAGAGTTTTAAATAGGGGTTGGGCAACTTACGAGGGCATGAGGCAGGAACTAAGAAGCGCTAATTGGGAACACCTTTTTTTCTGGCATGTCCACAGTGTTTAAAGATCAATTGCACAGAGTACAGGAAAGGTATTGCTCCTGTTAGAAGGAAGGTCAGGGGCAAGGTGGAAAGATCAGAGAACTTTCAGATAAGAGAGGTGATGAATTTAGTCAAGAAGAAAAAGGAAAAGTATGTAAAGCTCCAGAAGTCAGAATCAAACAGAGCATATGAGGAGCATAAAGAAGGCAGAAAAGAACCAAAGAGGGAATTAGGAAAGCTGGGGGGGGGGGGGGGGCATGAAAAGTCCTTGGTAAGTAGGATTAAGATGAATCCCAATGCCTTCTATGCATACATAAAGAGCAAGAAGGTAACTAAGGAGAGGGTGGGACCCCTCAAAGATAAAGTGGGGAGCATTGGCTTGCATGAAGAATGTGAGTGAGGTACTTAATTAGTATTTTGCTTCAGTATCTACCAAGAAAAAGGATATGGAGGACCAGGAGATAAGTGCTGAATGTATAAATACGTTAGGGCATTTAGAGGTCAAGGAGGAGGAAGTGTTGGGCCTCTGAAGGAGTATTAAGCTGGATAGGTCCTGAGGGCCTGATGAGATTTACCCCAGATTATTGAAGGAGGCAAGAGATGAGATTGATGGGCCGTTGACCAGTATCTTCATGTCCTTTCTAGCCACAGGCAAGTTTCTAGAGGACTGGTGACTGCCTAATATTGTGCCTCTATTTAAGATGGAAACAAGGGAAAAATCTTGGGAACTATAGAACAGTCAGCCTCAACTGCCATTTGCCCATTTTTTTTGTGCAGGTGGGGGGTGTGGGTTGAGGTTTGGTGTTCTTGTTGCCGTTTGTACAATTTGTTTTATTTTCTTGCATGGGGGGGAGGTAGTTGATGATTTTCTTTGAGTGCCCGCCATGGTTTTCTGGAGAAGATGAATCTCTGAGTTGTATACCACAGACATGCAGACATACTTTGAGGAACAACACCTTATATTCTGTTTGGGTAGCCTCCAACCTGATGGCATGAACGTTGATTTCTCTAACTTCCGTTAATGCCCCTCCTCACCTTCTTACCCCATCCCTGATTTATTTATTTCCCCCTCCCCCTTTTTTTCTCTCTCTGCCCATCTCTCTTTGCCCATTCTCCATCTCCCTCTGGTGCTCCCCTTCCCCTTTCTTTCTCCCTAGGCCTCCCGTCCCATGATCCTTTCCCTTCTCCAGCTCTGTATCCCTTTTGCCAATCACCTTTCCAGCTCTTAGCTTCACCCCACCCCCTCCTGTGTCCTCCTATCATTTTGGATTTCCCCTTCCTCCTCCTACTTTCAAATCTCTTACAATTTCTTTCTTTCAGTTAGTCCTGACAAAGGGTCTCGGCCCGAAATGTCGACAGCGCTTCTTCCTATAGATGCTGCCTGGCCTGCGGCGTTCCACCAGCATTTTGTGTGTGTTGCTCGACAATAAATGAACTTTGAATCTTTGCATCTTGAATTTATTATTAAAGTGCATATGTGATATCACATACCGTATGTTAAAATTGATCAACTTTCTGCCAAGCAATTACAGAAAGAAAGAAATCCCCCAGAATTTTACAAAAACCTATACATAACCAGACAAGCTCTGACAAACAACCAGTGCAGTGATGTCAACAAGTTCCACTGATCTCAGCTGCAAATAAATCGTTTATAAGGTAAAGTTTAGATGTTTAGAACATTATGAAAGGAGTAAATAAGGTGGACAATCAGTAACTTTTACCCAGGATCAAAATAAGTAATACTAGAGTACATTTACAGTACTGTGCAAAATTTTTTGGAACACATGTATAGCAAGGGTACCTAAAACATTGGCACAGTACTGTAGTAATTTTATGTATTACACTGTACTGATGCTACAAAAACAGACAAATTTTATGATGTATGTGAGTGATGATAAGCTTGATTCTGATATGGGTCTCTATTGTGGAGTGAGAGTGGGAAGGGGGCAGGAATCATGGTTGGGAAAAGAGCAAGGGAGTGGGCAGCGCCAGACAAACTTTCTATAATTGTTTGGAATTGAATAACCTTGCCTGGTGTCTCAGGGTGTCTGCACTCACCCTTGACACCTCTTCTCTGCCACCTGTCCCACAACTCTCCCGCCAGGTAACCTTCGCTCCCTCCAGATTTGCAAACTCGCTCTCCGCTCCACCATGACAAATACAGTACTGTGCAAAAGTCTTAAGTACCCTAGCAATATACATGTGCCTAAGACTCTTGCACAGTTCTGTATTTAAGGTGATAGAGGGGGAAATGCTTAATACCTTTAAGGTGAGAGGAGATGTTCGAGGTAAGGGGGGATAAGTTCAAATTGTTTGGGGCAATTTATTTTTACGGAGTGGTGGATACCAGGAATGTGCTGACAGAGGCAAATATGATAAAAGGCTTTTAAGGTATTCTTAAATGTTCATACAAATGTGCGTGGAATTGAAGAATATGGACTGTTTGTAAGCAGAAGAGATGACTTACATGTTTAATTTTGGTTCAGCACGACATTGTGGGACAAAGGCTCTGTTCTATTCTATTGCTCTGTACTACGTTCTATGGAAAAATTTTGAGATTTTTAACATTGTCAACAATATCTGGACAAGCAGCACAAATAAAATACTGGAGGAGCTCAGCAGGCCAGGCACCATCTATGGAAAAGAAGTGCAGTCAACAGTTCAGGTTGAAACTCTTCGGCGGGTCATTATCATTTATGGGAAGGGTTTCAGCCTGAAACGTTGACTGTACTTATTTCCATAGATGCTGCCTGGCCTGCTGAGTTCCTCCAGCATTTTGTGTGTGTTGCTCGGATTTCCAGCATCTGCAGATTTTCTCTTGTCAGGACAAGCAAATTCCAAATGCCTACACAGAAAATGTCAGATTGTGAGGAGCATCTTAAACATCACAGAAAATTCAATTATATGTCAACATAGAAAAACATTCCGGAAAAAAGTACATATAGTTCAAAATTCAACTGGTCAGGATCACAATCACATATTACAATCCAGCATAAAAGTGTGCAACAAATTAAGCTTGCAAAATCTATTCATAAAATGACTATATATCGTCCCATTATGTTATAAATTGTTTTAATAGTGCACCAAGATATGTGACTTCTTTAGAAGATCTCAGGCCAATTACTTCAAGTTGTTCAGAATTTCAATATCTGAAAAAAAAACAAAGCACTTTAGAAATGGTGGAACTAATGCGTTGAAAATGACAAGAAGAAATAGAAATTCCTGGTTCAATCTGGAATAGAAATATAATTTATGTATATAAGCTATCTTATGTATTTATATTTATGGTTGCAATGACTCCTTAATTTCATTAGACAGAATTCACCCAATCTGTCAAGGGTTAAGTTCACTGTGTATGGTACCTGGTATGTTGTACGTTATTATGTTTTGGGCCGGGGCTTTTTTTATATAAAGTGACAGTAACTCAAATAACTACACGTTACAACAGTGGTGTTCAGAAGAGCATCTCTGAATGCAGAACATGTCGAACCTTGAAGTGGATGGGCTACAACAGCAGGAGACCATGAGCATACACGCAGTGGCCGCTTTATTAGATACCTCCTTTTCCTAATAATATTTCACTTAATTGCTACAAAAATGTTTTCTCAAAGTGCACGTAAAAGGATTTTGAAGATGTAAGTAAAGACATTTCAACATACACTGTAGGGTAGCTGGCATCTGTCGCAATTCCACACTGATTATGCTTGTTTCTTGACATATAGATGTATCCGCCATCACCCCAAGTTGTGCCCCAGCTAGGAAAAACAAAACATTCGTTAAAGAAGAGTTAAAATCCAATTTTCGGTTAATCATACTTGTCAGAGTTTAACTTTATTTATCTCATATCTATTTATCTCATTTATTTATCTTTATTTATCTCATTTGCAATTGTTACGATACAGCAACAATTGAATATAGAATTGAGACAGGTTTTTTATAAACAAATTAAACATTTATTTAAACTCAGCTCAACAACAAATGAAAAGTAAACAAACAACTAACTTAACCGTAAGTTAACTGCTATACAGCAACTCAAACAGATCTTAAAGCAATAAATGCAAACACAATTCTTAAAGCGATAAATTTAAAAGTCCAAGTGATTTAGACAGTCAGTTTGGAGAGACTTTCACAGCAAGGTTTTCCCGTTTTATACCTTTTTAACGTTTTTCTAACAGGTCATCATATGACCTCTCACCGTCAGGAAAATTACATCATGTGACCTCACACTGGTGGGAAATTACATCACCATCACAAGACCATTACATCATGCTCACCAGATACTCAATTACATCATGGTCATAAGTCAGTCACAAGATACCCACAGGGTATGGAACACAGTACTGTACAAAAGTTCAGGCACGTATAAATTCGGACTATTTTCTAAATGGGGAGAAAGTCCTGGAATGTGAGATGCAGAGGGACTTAGAGGTTAACTTTCAGGTTGAGACAGTGGTGAGGAAGGCAAATGCAATGTTCGCATTCATTCCAAGAGGCCTAGAATGCAAGAGCAAGGATGTGATGCTGAGGCTTTGTAAGGAGTTTATAGGGGTGTACTACAGGAGGAGAAGCAGGAGAGGAAAAGGTATTGTTCAAAAATTCAGGACTGGAATGACCCAATGAATTTGAAATATTATATTATTATATGGGCATCCAGAGGCATTTTATAACGTTCCTTGCAAAAGGCAATTGGTTAGAGTTGAAGTCGTGGAATCAAAAGGGAGTTTTTGAACTGAAAGAGTAATTGGTTGATCACAGGAAGCAAAGGACAGGGAGAAAACATGTATTTAAAATTGTCAGGGTGCGGACCCACAAGGATCAGTGTTGGCCACAACCAACGACTGCTTTTTTTTAAACAATGTAGATAATGGAATACTTGCTGGTGTCATGCCAACCATTCTATCAGTAACTGAGACAGAAGAATTGAAGAGACATTATAAGGGGAAGGAAGAAGGCCAAACGGTGTCAAGTGTGTGCAAATGCAAAGCCATCTACTTGAAAATGAATACATGTTCGAAGTACATTTATTATCAAACTACGTACACTTTATACAACCCTGAGACTCGACTCCTTGCCGGCAACCACGAAACAAAAAAATCCAAAAGAGCCCATTAAAAACAAAAGAAGACTGTCTCAGAGACAGAGAGAGAGAGAGAGAGAGAGAGACAGAGAGAGAGAGAGAGAGGGGGAGAGGGAGAGGGAGAGAGAGAGAGAGAGAGAGAGAGAGAGAGGGGGAGAGGGAGAGGGAGAGAGAGAGAGAGAGAGAGAGGGGGAGAGGGAGAGAGAGAGAGGGAGAGAGAGAGAGACAGAGAGAGAGAGAGGGAGAGGGAGAGGGAGAGAGAGAGAGAGGGAGGGAGAGGGAGAGGGAGAGGGAGAGAGAGAGAGGGAGAGGGAGAGGGAGAGGGAGAGGGAGAGAGAGAGAGAGAGAGAGAGAGAGAGAGAGCCAATTGAGCGAACAAAAAAACAAACAGCATTCAGAACTGAAGTTCACAAAGCCAACTATCGCTGCTGCCAATCTAGACGTCCACTAGCTGCAGGCCAGCCTGGCACAGATTCAAGCAAACCCTGCCGTGCAGGTGGTTAGCTAGAAACAATAGAAATCCCAAGAGCCCTGGGAGTCCATGGATGCAAAAGTGTCACAGGCAAGTAAAATAATAAGGACGTTTGCAAAATAAACTCATGCTAATTTCCCTGGATACAGAGGAGAGGAATATATGAGGGCAGATGTTATGCAACACACACAAAATGCTACAGGAACTCAGCAGGCCAGGCAGCATCTGTGGAAAACAGTACAGTCAATGTTTCTGGCTGAGACCCTTTGGCAGGACTGGAGGAGAAAGCTGAGGGGTGGATTTAAAAGGTGTGGGGGGGAGAGAAACACCAGGTGATAGGTGAAACTTGGAGGAGGAGGGGAGATGTAAAGAGATGGGAAGTTGATTGGTGGAAGAGATATGAGGCTGGAGAAGGGGGAATCTGATAGAAGAGGACAGAAGGCAGTGGAAGAAAGAAAAGAGGGGAGGAGCACCAGAGGGAAGAGATGGGCAGGCAAGGAGACAAGGTGAGAGGGAAAAGGGGTTGGGGAATGGTGAAGGGAGGGAAGGGAGGGAATTACCAGCAGTTCGGGAAATTGATGTTCATGCTATAAGGTTGGAGGCTACCCAGACAGAATATAAGGTGTTGTTCCTCCAGCCTAAGCATAACCTCATCATGACAGAGGAAGAGACCATAGATGGACATATCAGAATGGGAATGGGGAGTGGAATTAAAATGGGTGGCACTGAGAAATCCTGTTTTTTTTCTGGCAGATAGGGTAGGTGCTCAATGAGGTGGTCTCCCAACTTATATCGGGACTCATCGATACACAGGAAGCCAGACCGCGTCCACCAGACCGAATATATGACCCCAATAGACTCACAGATGGTTGCTTCACCTGGAAGGATTGTTTGGGGCCCTGAATGGTAGTGAGGGAGGAGCTGTAGGGGCAGGTGCTGCACTTGTTCCACTTGCAAGGGTACGTGCCAGGAGGGAGACCAGTGGACAAGGGAGTTGCATAGGGAGTGATCTCTGTGGGGTGGGGGGTGGAGAGAAAGATTTGCTTGGTGGTGGTGGGATCTCATTGGAAATGGCAGAAGTGCAGAGAATTATATGCTGGACACGAAGGCTGGTGGGGTGGTAGGTGAGGACAACAGAAGCCCTGGTTGGGTGGTAGGAGGATAGGGTGAGATGAGACGTGCATGAAATAGAAGAGAAGCAGTTGAAGGCAGCATTGATTGGTGGAGGAAGGGAAGCCCCTTTTGTTGAAGAAGGGGGACAGCTCCTTCGTCCTGATATGAAAAGCTTCATTCTGAGAGCAGATGCGGTGGAGATGGAGGAAATGAGAGATGATGTTTTTATGAGTAACAGGGTGGGAAGAGGTATAATCCAGGGTAGATTTGGTGTTGGATCTATACAAAGCTAAATTCTGCATTCCATGCTTCAGGATGGATATGTTCACTTTGAATGAAGTGCTGAACATAGCTGCAGAAATCTGATCTCAACTCCAAGAGTTGAAGATTTTTAGAACACTGGTGAGGCCTCACTTGGAGTATTGTAAACAGCTTCGGGTCCCTTATCTAAGAAAGGATGTGCTGACATTGGAGAGGGTTCAAAGGGGGTTCACAAAAATGATTCTGCATTGAAAGTCTCATCATACGAGGAGCGTTTGATGGCTCTAGGCCTGTACTCACTTAATTCAGAAGAATGAGGTGTGACCTTGTTGAAACCTATCGAATGGTAAAAGGATGCGGAGAGGATGTTTCCTATGATGGGAGAGTCTAAGATCAGAGGGCGTGCCTCAGTATAGAGGGGAGTCCTTTCAAAACGGAGATGAGGAGGAATTTCTTTAGCCAGGGAGAGGTGAATCTGTGGAATTCATTGCCACAGCAGGCTGTAGAGGCCAAGCCATTGGGTACATTTAACGCAGAGGTTGATAGATTCTTGATTAGTCGGGCATGAAGGGATATAGAGAGAAGGCAGGAGATTGGGGCAGAGGGGGAAAATGGACCTGCCATGATGAAATGGTGGAGAAGACTCAATGGGCTGAATGGCCTAATTCTGTTCCAGTGTCTTCTGGTCTCATGATCTAAAAAATGGAGGGTTATGAGCTGTGCAGGAAGAAAGTGTTAGTTTGTTTGTGGAGTGTGTTTGTGTATGTGGGTCAGCACGATATTGTGGGCCGAAGACGCTGCACTGTGCTGAACTGTTCTAGTTCTGTGTTGTTCTACATTTATCTATAATGCTAGGGCCAACGTGTCTGTTGCTGAACTTTTGGAAATGTTTCAGACAAATGCAGTTTAAATATCTCTTTGTGGTTTCTTAGATCCTTATCACCTAGTGCATTCAAGATGGAAAGTCTTACCTTAATTTCCGCAACTGAAGTTCTGAAGTTTAAAAGAAAATTTTATGTAGTTAGGTCATTTTTAATAGGATGGAAATTGGTGTGTTGATGATTAATCACAAGAGTTCACGACCATGATTGATCCTGGCAAATTTTTCTACAGAAGTGGCTTGCCATTGCCTCCTTCTAGGCAGAGTATTTGCAAGACAGTGACCCCAGCCTTTACCAATACTCTTCAGAGATTGTCTGCCTGGTGTCAGTGGTCACATAACCAGGACTTGTGATGTGCATCGGCTGTTCATACGGCCATCCACCACCACTCCCAGGGCTCCATGTAACCCTGATTGGTGGGGTTTAAATAGGTGCTACACCTTGCCCAAGGAGACCTTCAGGCAAGTGGAGGGAAAGAACACCTTACATTTCCTTTGCCACCCCATGCATCAGAGATATTCACAATAAAATAACAGTGAACATCCTGACATCAACAGGATTCAATAGATTTTAAGGATTGTATACAATGTTTACATGATACCTGTTCTTAACCAGCCAGTAGTCTGTTCCTTCTAATGTCCCATATCCGACAGCGAGAACACCATGGTCGAGAAAATAACTACTGCACATTTGTTCGTCGTAAATTCCTGAAAGCAATGGGGCAGAAAGGCAAATATTATTCCTTAAGGAAAGAGATTAAACATAGGAGTTAAAACACAGCAGTTTAGTTGGAGACACAAGAGATTCTGCAGATGCTGAAAACCTGGAGCAACAACCACAAAACACTGGAAGAACTCAGCAGGTCATGTAGAGGCTATGGAGGGAAGCAATGGCTAGTTTGAGTTCAAGTCAAGTCAAGTCACTTTTTATTGTCATTTTGACCATAACTGCTGGTACAGTACGCAATAAAAACGAGACATTTTTCTGGACCATGGTGCTACATGAAACAGTACAAAAACTACACTGAACTACATAAAAACAACACAGAAAAAACTACACTAGACTGCAGACCTACCCAGGACTGCATAAAGTGCACAAAACAGTGCAGGCATTACAATAAATAATAAACAAGACAATAGGCACAGTAGAGGGCAGTAAGTTGGTATCAGTCCAGGCTCTGGGTATTGAGGAGTCTGATGGCTTTGGGGAAGAAACTGTTGTTACGTACCCGTGACACGTGACAGTGGTGTACTTGTCACGTGACAGGGGTTGAAGCTATACTGGACTTGAGGTAATGGTCTTGTGATGGTGGAGTGATGTCGTTTTCCCACCAGTAGAGGTCATGTGACAGTTTTTTTTTTACAGGGTATAAAAGGAGGACCCCTCCCTGTGAGGAGGGGCAGTTCGTGGCTGGATTTGCCATGTTGACTTCATGCGACTGCGTGATTTAACGTTATGACACAGTTTAGTTGAAAGATGAAGTTTTATTTAATGCCTAAAGTTTAAAAGGTCATTGCCAGCAGTTTCTTTATAACCCGGCTAGCTGAGAATCAGTGGAGAGTGAAGATCAGAGTTCAGGAGTTAAAAGATCGAGGGAAGTCAATTTCGACGGTGAAACAGATTCGACCTTGTTTGATCCTCATTCGGAAGGAATTCGTTAATTGTTCTCGTGTTAATCCCTGTGAAATAGCAGTAAGGATTGGGAACAGTTTTGTAAAGGAAAGGTCAGTGCCTTTAAGCCGTTTCCTTTGTCCATCTATGTAAATTCTTCATGGGAAAAGTTCGATTTTTGGGAACCGAAACAACACGACGTGAAAGAGAATTTAAATCATCTTGAAAAGCCTCTCCCTTAAATGGACTGTGGGCATTTTGAAAAGTTACTTTGAAGAACTGTTTGTGCAACATCGCTTTAAGAACTGTTTAAGCTTCCTTGCTTTAAGAACTGTTTAAGCTGTTGCACAGCAGCTGATTTCCGGTTACGTGAGTGGTTTGTTTACTTTTGGGGGGTTTGTTTTCAGTGTTTAATAAACGTGTTATTTGTTATAAAAACCCCTGCCTAACTCATATATTTATTGTTGCTTGAATCCGTAACACTGTTACGTAGTCCAGTTGTGAGAGCCTGAATACTTCGGTGTCTTTTCCCAGATGGCAGGAGGGAGAAGAGTTTGTATGAGGGGTGCGTGGGGTCCTTCATAATGCTGTTTGCTTTGCGGATGCAGCATGTGGTGTAAATGTCCGTGATGGCGGGAAGAGAGACCCGGATGATCTTCTCAGCTGACCTCACTATCCGCTGCAGGGTCTTGCGATCCGAGATGGTGCAATTTCCAAACCAGGCAGTGATGCAGCTGCTCAGGATGCTCTCAATACAACCCCTGTAGAATGTGATGAGGATGGGGGGTGGGAGATGGACTTTCCTCAGTTGTTTATACATCAGCGATAATGAGCTTGTACTTCGTGACAGTTATTTCAATTTTTGCTTTAATTTCCTCATGGAATTTAGATTTCACTGACAAAGTCAGCATATGTTGTTCATTCAAGGTCAAGATACATTTATTATCAAAATATGTATGTGGTAAACAGCTTTAAGATATGTCTTCCCCAGTCAGCCATGAAACAAAGAAAACTATGGAAGCCATTCAAAGAAAAACATTAAACCCCTCCCCCAAAGCATTGAAAAAAACACAAGTCGTGCCTCCTCTCTATGTTTCTGGGCCTCGAGGTCACTTGTCTCCTGGAATCTTCACGGAGACAGCCAAGTGCCAGATTGCTCAATCGATCACGGTAGATAAACTAAAGATCACAGGCTCTAACAGTACTAGAAACACATTTAGAATAAGAAGAAGACATTAAAGAAGTGAAGCTAACAGTTTTGTGGTCTATCTGGAAGATGTCACCCGAGGTAGCACTGTTCGCTGGTTCCATCTTGACCAGAAGAGGTTAAGGTCAAGATTCCTAATCACCTCTGGATGGGCGGTTTGCCGAGATATTTTAAAGATGTTAAAATTAAGCAGCATTTGCTTCAGCAACATTTGAATCTGAATTCTCAAGCAGCCAGCCAAAGTAAGGACCACATATCTTAACCTCCAATGGACATTTGTGAATCAAGTGGGTTGTTATAACACCTGGTATGTTATGGTTCTCATCACTGACCCCTCTTTTAATTCTAATGATTCCAAATTTCCCAGGTACCATGGCAAAATATCCCTTAGTTCAAAATCCAGGTCTCTGGATAATGTGCTATAACACCAGGCTAAACAAACCTGGATTGTTTTCTACGGAGCAGTGGTGGCTGAGGGACGGTCTGGAAGAGGTTTTGTTAGATTATGAGAGGCATTGTTTACTTCGGTCATTCGAGACACACTGCCCAGCATTTCCTCCGATTTAATCCTAGCCTAATCATGGGACAATGTACAATGACCAATTAACCTACCAAATGGTAAGTCTTTGGCATGCGGTAGGAAACCGGAACACCCGGAGCAAACCCATGTGGTCACGGGGAGAGCATAAAAACTTCTTAAAGGAGTCATGTGTTGAATTTTGTGTTGCGCCTTATGGTCATTTGTCATGGGATTGGGTTGTGGTAGAATGAATATAGTCACATATTTACTCTTTGTGTCATTGGTTTTAGTTACAGAGAGGCTTAGTAGGGAATATGGGTGTTTTTGTTGACCATTAACCTTGCTTGTTTCACTATTGCTTTGTTAGTTTTGTTAGCTTTTTTAGTGCTATAGAAGATCGTTTGTCTTTGCTGGTTTCATTATAAAGGGTTGATCATACTTTTTGCAACTTGGAACTCAGGTATTTGGAAGAGTGCCACACGGTGTCAATTCCCTCACTCAGTCTCTCAGCGGCTTTGACTTGTTCTTCAAGTAACCATGACAGAGAGCATGGTCTGGATGGTGGGGGTCCTTGCTGTTGGATGCTGGTTTCTTGGGGCAGTGCTCCTTGTAGATGTGCTTAATGTTGCGGAGGGATTTTCCTGTGATGGACTGGGCTGTACCTAGTTGGTACCAATCGGCTTACAGCAGACATTGCCGAATGATCTAGAGATTGATATCTGATCTTGTTCTCATCCATACACACCATGTGTCAGAACACCTACTAGATTTCCTACATCAGTACATCAGGTTGGACGCAGTAAAGCGCATCATAATGAGTCGAGTCTCTCACTCAGTCTCTCAGTGGTTTCGGTTTGTTTCTCAAGTAACCACTGCAGGCAGAGATAGAGTAGACATGTGAATGTAGGAATGTGAAGGGTAAGCTTTTGTTACTCAGGTGGATGCCTGATTCTGCTGCCTAGGATGACGAGACAGCAGATCCATTGGGCACTTTCAAGAGGTGTTTAGTTAGGCAACTGAATGTGGGGAAGATGGAGGGATATGGACGTTGTGTAGGCAGAAGAGATTAGTTGGCCATTAATTGTCTTGGCACAACATTGTGAGCTGAATGGCCTGCTGTACTGTTTTATGTTCTATATTCTATAATAAATGATTTGAACTGTTCCTACAACCAACTTTCAAGGACTCTTTATTTCATTTTCTCATGTTCTCGTTATTTGTTGCTATTTGTTAATGCTTACATTTGCACAAGTTTGTTGTCTTCTGCACTCTGGTTGATCTTTCATTGATCCTGTTACAGCTACTATTCTATGGATTTGCTGAGTCTGCCCGCAGGAAAATGAATTCCAGGATTGTATATGGTGACATATATGTACTCTGATAGTAAAATTGACTTGGAATGTTGAACGTGAGGGAAGCGGCTGGATATGGTCATTGTATAGGTAGAAGAGATTAGTTCTCTTTTTGATTACTAATTTATTTAGGTTAGCAGAATATTGTGGACCAAAGAGCTTGTTCCTGTGCTGTACTAGATTATGTTCTATGTTCTATAATGACTTCATGACCTTAATAACTGTGTTTCAGTACAATACACAAATCTATGATATTTGATCTGTAATATACAAATCAATCCATTTCAAAAGAAGGTGAATAAGAGTTAAAATTAGCACCTCTTTGAGAGATGAGAGAGGAAGAATTTATGTGTTAGTGAGGGTGTTTAGGAAATCCCTTTGGAAGCACCACAACAGACCAAGTCATAGAAACTGTTTCAAAGTTCAAAGTACATTTTAGTATCAAAGTTCATGTACTTTATACAACGGTGAGATTCAAATAGCAGAGATGGAAAGCCACAGGAGGGGTGTGGGACAGGTGGCAGAGAAGCAGTGTCAAGGGTGAGGGGGGTGTGTGGCTTGGGGGCAGACAACATCCACTGCCTTGCCTACGTTCACTTTCCTGGTAACCTGCTCAAAAACCCTGTGTGATTGATTACACATGAGATACCACACATGAAGCCAAGCTGACTGTCCTTATCAGCCCTATCTAAATATATCTGATTTCTTAGAACAACTTCCAATACCATTCCTACAACTGATGTCAACCACACAGCCTATAATTTCCTGGTTTCTGCTTAGGGCCTTTTTTTAAATAGCGGAATAACATTGGCTATCCTCCAATCCTATGGTACATCTCCTGTCGCTGAGGATGTTTTAATATTTCTGCTAGGGCCTCAGCAATTTCTGCACTTGCCTCCTGTAGGCTCCAAGGGAACACATAGTCAGGCCCTGGGAATTTATCGACCCTAATTTGCCTCAGGGTGGCAAACACTTCCTACTCTATAGTCTGTTCAGGATCCACGAAGTTGATGTCCCTTTGTCACACTTCTATGGTCTTTCTATCCATCTCCCGAGTAAATACAGATGTAAAGAATGTATTTAAGATCTCCCCCATTTGACTTTGCTCCATACATGGATTACCATTCTGGTCCTCCAGAGGACCAATTTTGCCCCTTGCTCTTAACATACCTGTAGAATCCCTTGGGATTCTCCTTCACTTGGTCTGCAGGAGTAACCTCATGCCTTCTTTTAGCCTTCCTGATTTCTTTCTTAGGTGTTTTCTTGCATTTTGTATACTCCATAAGCACCTCATTCATTCCTTTCTGCTTTCTTTCTCTTAACCAGGGCCTCAATATCTTCTGAAAACCAAGCTTATCTTTACCTTTTATTCTGACAGGCACAAACAAGCTTTGTACTCTCAAAATTTTGTTTTTGAAGGCCTACCGCTTTTCAAGTGCACCTTTGCCAGAAAACAGCCGGCCCCAATCCACACTTGCCAGATCATTTCTAATACCATCAAAATCGGCCTTTCTCTGAGTTAGAATCTCAGCCCGTGGACCAGACCTACCTTTTTGCATAGTTACTTTGAAGCTAATGGCATTGTGGTCACTGGGTGTAAAATGTTCCCCCACACAAACTCCTGTCACCTGCCCAGTCTCATTCCCTAATATCTGATCCAGTATCACCCACTCTCTCGTTGGGATTTCTTTGTACTGATGAAGGAAACTTGGTGATGATGACTGTGCAAAACCCCTGGGTGCCTTAGCTATATATATGTGCCGAAGACTTTTACATAGTTTTGTACAAACTCCTTACAGACAACAGCAGTAATGAACCATTCTGCTGGTGTCATATTAGCATTGTGCTATCTGCTACACTAACATGGTGCAATTTTTGGCACTGTATATCATAAAATTTACCACATGAATGACTAGAATTAGATTTAGACTCAGGTTCCTTTAATATCAGAGAATGTATACAGTATAAAGCCTGAAATTCTTACTCCCCACAGACATCCTCGAAATAAGAACCCCCATATTACGAATAATAGAACACCAGAGCCCCCCAACCCCCCAACTCTGCACACTTCACAGAAGCAGAAGGAAAGGAATTAACAGCCCTCCCTCCCTCCCACTCAAATCAGCAAAAGCACCAACCCTCCCCACCCACCCTTGTATAAGAAGCTACAAAAGCCCCCAAAGAGACCTTCATTCAGATTCCATCAAAACAACAGTCCATCACCCAGCTCTTCGGTGTTTCAGTCAAGCTCTCTCTCACTTGTGAGGGAGAGAGAGATTGCTCTTGCAAAAATGAGAGTGGAGACCAGTAACTCCCTGTTCCAGTGTTCTGATATGAGAATATAACGCACACAATTCTAACCAGCCACCTACCTGAGGAATAGAGCATGAACGACGGTAGACTTGCATCAATAGCAACAGACACTGGTCCATTCATAGCCACGGCGTACTTCAGTGATCGCTCACTTCCTTTTTTGATCTGAACAAATCCATTGCAAGTAGCACCAACGTATCTTGGATTGTATCTACAAGGTCCATCCTAAACAAATGAAACAAGAGGAACTGTATATCTATAGATATAGATAAATAGTTAGGGTGCCTGTGAATTTTGCACAGTACTGTATTTGTCAAGCCAGAGCGGAGAGCGAGTTTGTAAATCCGGCGGGAGTAGAAGATGTTGGGAATGGTGAGGGTGGAGCGCTTTTGGAGGGGTGTGGAACAGGTGGCAGACATGGAGTGCTGAGTAGGGGTGATGCCACTGTGGTGTAGGTACAGACACGCAAAAACTTGCAATTAAAGTTGTTGTTCAAGTTCAAGTCTGTTGCGAGTGGCACATTTAGACAGAGCTGTAACGTAAAGATTTTTACTCCTCATGTATATGAAGGTTACAAGAAATAAAGTCAATTCAATTCAATTCGACTCAGTCCAATTATACATATATATCACCGAACGAAATAACGCTCTGCCAGACTACGCTGCATCCACAAAACATATTACACGCAGCTCTCTAACCAAAATAGTGAAGTTCAATGTTCGAAGTAAACTTGTTATCATCAAAGTACATACAAGTCACCATGTATGGTGATTGGGCACGATAGAGACAGGAAACATATTCCCGTTGCTGAGGAAGTCCAGAACCAGAGGCCACAGTTTAAGAATAAGGGGTAGGCCATTCAGAACAGAGTTGCGGAAAAACTTTTTCACCCAGAGAGTTGTGGATCTATGGAATGCTCTGCCTCAGAAGGCAGTGGAAGCCAATTCTCTGGATGCTTTCAAGAAAGAGTTAGATAGAGCTCTTAAAGATAGTGGAGTCAAGGGATATGGGGAGAAGGCAGGAATGGGGTACTGATTGTGGATGATCAGCCATGATCACATTGAATGGCGGTGCTGGCTCAAAGGGCCAAATGGCCTACTCCTGCACCTATTGTCCATACAACCCTGAGATTCATCTTCTTGTGGGTATACACAGCAAATCTATAGAATAATAACAGGATCAATGAAAGGTCAACCAGAGTGCAGAAGACAACAAACTGAGCAAATGCAAATACAAATAAACAACGAGAACTTGAGATAAAGAGTCCTTAAAGTGAGATCATTGGTTGTAGGAACATCTCAATGATGGGGCAAGTGAATGTGGTTATCTCCTTTTGTCCAAGAGCCTGATTGTTGCGGGGCAGTTACTGTTCTTGAACCTGGTTGTGCACGTCCTGAGGCTCTTGTACCTTCAAGTTGATGGCAGCAGCGAGAAAAGAGCATGACCTGGGTGGTGGGGATCTCTGATGATGGACGCTGCTTTCTTATGACAGCCTTTCATGTAGATGTGCTCAATGGTCGGGAGGGCTTTACACATGATGCACTGGGCCGAACCCACTATCCTTTCTTGAATCTTCTATTCAAAGGCATGGTTGTTTCCATACCAGACCAAGATGCAGCCAGTCAATACATTCTCCACCACGCAGCTATAGAAGTTAATAAAATACAATTCAAATGAGTTAACAAAATATAATTCAAAATTGATGTCGTGGAGTGTAGTGCAGGCAACCAGCTCGCTGTCCTAGTGATGAGACCTTGGGGGTGGCAGGGTATTCATTGGTCTCACAGCCTGAGGGAAGAAGCTGTTACCCAGTCTGGCAGTCCGAGTCCTGATGCTCCTGTACTTCCTTCCTGATGGTGGAGGGTCAAAGGGCGGAGTGCAGGGATTCTCAACAATGCTTCACGCCCTTCGTCTAACCACTCCTAGTAAATGTCTCAAATGGCGGGGGGAGACCCAGATGATCATCTCAGCACTTTTTACTGTCCTCTGTGGGGTGTTTTGGCGCGATGCCTTGCAGCTTCCATACCACACAGTGATTCAGCCTGACAGGACACTCTCAGTGATGCTCCTATAGGACGTGATCAGGGGCCCACACACGCCTCAGAGAATGTAGACACTGCTGTGCCTTCTTGACTAAGGAGGAGCTCTTATGGGTCCAGGTTAGGTCGTCTCTTTTGTGCACACCAAGGAACTTCACGTTCCTCACTTTCTCCACAGCAGAACCACTGATAGTCAATGGAGATTGGCCGGCCTGGGCCTTCCGGAAGTCCATAATCCTCCCTGTTGTCTTCTCCATGTTGGGACTCGGGCTGTTGTTCTCAGACCATTTCACAGGCCTCTCTATCTCCTTTCTGAATGCCAACTCATCTTGGTTGCTGATGAGGCCAACCACTGTTGTATCATCAGAGAACTTAATGATGGGGTTTGAGCTGGATCTGGCAGTACAGTCATGAGTCAGCAGCGTGAACAACAGCTCCCTGAGCATGCTTTAGTATTTTCTCTTTCAAGACTTAATGCAATGTTAATAATTCATGCATTTATATAGGTTTATAGATTCTAGTTAAGCACAATACACACTTACACTCTGCATTGACCTTACATGTTATGTAGGCAGCAGCAATGTCAGAGAGTAGTATGTGACATTGAAACAACCAACTACCTGGCATAACATAGAACGTAGACAGTACAGCACAATACAGACCTTTTGGCCCACAAAGTTCTGCAGGCCTATTAACTTACATAACATCAATATAATCCTTTCATCCTACTTAGCTCTCCATTTCTTTATTTTCCGTGCACCCATTTAAGATTTTCTTAAATGCCTCTAAAATATATGCTCCTACCTGTACCTCTGGCAGGGTGTTCCAAGCACTCTCTGTGTTAAACAAAAAACTATTTCTGACATCTCCCCTATACTTTCTTCCAATCACCTTAAAATGATGTCCCCTAGTCTTAGCCATGTATGGTTGAGGGGTAGTAACTGTTTTTGAACCTGGTGGTGTGAGTCCTGAGGCTCTTGAGCCTTAGAACCATAGAACCATAGAACACTACAGCACAGTACAGGCCCTTCAGCCCTCCATGTTGTGCTGTCCCATATGATCATTTAAAAAAAAGTACTAAACCCACACTACCCCATAACCCTCTATTTTTCATTCATCCATGTGCCTGTCCAAGAGGCTCTTAAATACCCCTAATGTTTTAGCCTCCACCACCATCCCTGGCAATTCATTCCAGGCACTCACAACCCTCTGTGTAAAAAAACTTACCCCTGATGTCTCCCCTAAACTTCCCTCCCCTAATTTTGTACATATGCCCTGTGCCCTGGGAAACAGGTACTGACTATCCACTCTATCTATGCCTTTCATAATCTTGTAGACCTCTATCAAGTCCCCTCTCATTCTTCTATGCTCCAAAGAGAGAAGTCCCAGCTCTGCTAACCTTGCTTCATATGACTTGTTCTCCAAACCAGGCAACATCCTGGTAAATCTCCTCTGCACCCTCTCCATAGCTTCCACATCCTTCCTATAATGAGGTGACCAGAATTGAACACAATACTCTAAGTGAGGTCTCATCAGAGATTTGTAGAGTTGCAACATGACCTCTCTACTCTTGAACTCAATCCCTCTGTTAATGAAGCCTAGCATCCCATAGGCCTTCTTAACTACCCTATCAACCTGAGCAGTGACCTTGAGGGATGTATGAATATGAACCCCCCCCCTTGTTCATCCACACTCTTAAGTAACTGACCATTAACCCTGTACTCATTCTTCTGGTTTGTCCCTCCAAAATGCATCACCTCACACTTATCCAGATTGAACTCCATCTGCCATTTTTCTGCCCAACTCTGCAGCCTGTCTTCTACCTAATGGCAGCAACGAGGAAAGAGCATGGCTTGAGTGGTGAGCATCTCTGATGATGGATGCTGCTTTCCTGCAACAGCGTTTCAAGTAGCTACGCTCAAAGGTCAGGAGGGCGCCCACCTTGGTACCAGGCTGAATCCACTACCACTATCATGCATGGAGTCTAGGGAGAATTGGTCATGTCACTTTACAACCAGTGGCAAAATGTCCACAAGAAAATTGCCAAGATCGGAGAACAAGTCAACCCAACCATCAACCGCCTGAGCTACACAATTTCTGAACACTTTCCATCCTCAGAGATGTTGACACCCAGGGTGTACATTAATGTCTCGTTAATTCACATTGAGTTATTATCTTACTATGGGAAACACGAGCAAGATTATTTTGGCCTACCTCTGCCTCATAGGGGTATGACCACTCTGTGTTGATTCCTCCGTTGTCTATTATATATCGAAATGCATTATTCATAAGCCCTCCGTTACAGCCATAATTTCCATATTCAGAGGAACAATCCACCAGCTGCTGCTCACTCAGAGAAATTAATTGTCCGGTTTTTCTGTAGTGCTGTCCTTCCAAAGCCCCTGTCTGTAGAAACATGTACAGGTCACACACAGTTAAGTTAAAACTCCAAAAATAATAGTTATTTATTCATTTAGAGATAAAGCATGGAACCGACTCTTCCAATGAGCCACAGCACCCATAGTAAATTTTCTCTGTACTCTTTCAACCTTATTTACATCTGTCCTCTAGGTAGGTGACCAAAACTGCCCAGCATGCTTCTAACTAGACCTCACCAAAGTCTTACACAACTTCAACATAACATCCCATCTCCTGTACTCAATAGCTTTGATTTGTGAAGGCCAATGTGCCAAAATCTCTCTTTACAACCCTATGTACCTGTGGATGACTTCCAGTTTTAGCCTCACCAAACACCAATGGAAAAAGGGTGCTTAAATTATATTTACAGCATGGAAAAGGCTCTCCTGGCGCTTTGAGCCAAGCTATCCAGCAATCTCCTGCTAATCACAGGACAACTTACAATGACCAGTTAACCTTCCAACCAGTACATCATTGTCTCTGGGAGGAAACCAGAGTACCTGGATGAGGTCATGGGAAGAACAGACAAACTCCTGACAGGCAGCCTCGGGATTTGAACCCGGGTCACCAGCACTGTGTGCCATTGCACTAACCACTACACTACCGGGCCACCTCGTATGGAATAGGGTTGACATTTATCTTTGGTGAATGAGTACACATACCGCACTGAATGCCCAACAGGAACCACACATTCTCTGGTCTTTGACAGGAGTCACGTAGCCTTTCTTTCTCCAGTCGACTGTATCAGGCAGACTAACATTCTTGTAGGTCAGAGAGGCAAAGCCAGTGAATTTTGTGCCATTAACAGTTTTCAGGCACTTACCAAGTACCATTTTTTTATATTCTTCTTCAGCCTGCAGAAGAAGCAATCAATTATTAACATTGAACCTTTTTAATATTAATAGACGAGGGATAAGGTAACATTTTGTAGTAATTCTTCACCATTTTGACAAGGATAAGAGAGTTATGGCCTTCTTTGTGTAAATGTACAGTACTGTGCAAAAGACTTAGGCTACAGCTAGGGTGCCTAAGATTTTTGCAATGTCCTGTAGTAATTTTATGTATTGCACTGTACTGCTGCCACGAAAGAAAATAAATTTTATGACATATGTGAGTGATGACAAACCTGATTCTGATATGGGTCTCTATTGTGGACTGAGAGTGGATAAGGGCCTGAGAGAGGGGAATCATGGTTGGGAAAAGGGGAAGGGAGAGGGGAGGGAGTGGGAAGCGCTAGAGAGACATTCTGTAATGATCAATAAACCAATCGTATGGAATCAAATGATCTTGCCTGGAGTCTCAAGGGTGGGGGTGTCTACATCCGCATGACCCTCCCTACCTGCAGCCCACTTTCTCCATCATTTGTCTCACACACGCCATTCTCAACATGCTTTGTTCCCAACAGATTACAAACTTGCTCTCCGCTCCACATTGACAAATAGAGTACTGTGCAAAAGTTTTGGGCTTTCCAGCTGCATACATGTGTCTAAGACTTTGGAATATTTAATGTGAACTTCAGCTTCCTACTGCCAATGACAAAGAATTATGAAACCCCTCTAGGGATGCAGCCCTTAACCTCTCGTTAACAGCCACTAGACACAGCTGTGAGAAAAGCACCTCTCTCAGACTCCACATGTCTAGGGTAGATGTGACTTGGGTCCTGCCGAACCTACGAGGTTAGGATGAATCACCTGCCCAGACCTTGTGAATGATGTTTAAGTTACTGCTCCCAATTAATCGCCCATCGGCAAGAAATAACAGGTTGCACACTGCATGCAATTATAAAGAAAGCATATTTAAGAATGTTAACTTAACCAAGCAGTTATTAAAGAAAATAAAGGGAAAGGGCCTGTCAGAATTAAACAGTTAAAGGTGCACATAAGTTGGAGTTCATCTTGAAGTTGTCTTTAACTCGCGCGCTGGACCCTCGCCCTGTGTGAAAACATGCACCACCTTCCGAATCTTGCTCAAAATCCATCTCAAACAAACGGGCTCCCTCACGGGAGTATTTGTCCTCCCTCCCTGAAGCCATTCACCTGCACAAAGCACCTTGTGCAACAGGGATGGCATCCTCAGCCATCTTCCCTCCTGCCTTCTCCCAGCTCCCGCCAAAAAGACCTCGAGCCACAACAGTGTCCTCTCCACCCACCATCCTGATTAGCTGACACCACGTTCCTAAGTTGAACAACAAAGCTCCTTATCTCAGCTCAAACCCAAACAGGCTGGAAGTAGAACTGCTAAAATGAAATGCCAACAGCATACCAGTAAAAATCTTAACCAGATCATTACAATTAAAACGGTGGGAAGTCCTGCAGTTTGCCTTTTGTTCCTGACACCAGCATCTGCCGTCTCTCATCTCTACAGCCCATGGTGTTCTTTAAAATGTTAAGCACCATTGTAATGCAGAATATACAACAGTACAACAGCAATTTCACCAAGAAACAATATACTCCTGATGAGATAAGGATCACCTTAGAAAACATCCAATCTGGACAATTAATTAAGTAGTGAAAAGTAGAAATTAAAAAGTAGTGAGGTAGTGTTCATGGGTTCAATGTCCATTCAGAGATCTGATGGCAGAGGGGAAGAAGCTGTTCCTGAATCACTGAGTGTGTGCCTTCAGGCTCCTGAACCTCCTTCCTGATGGCAGAGGGGAAGAAGCTGTTCCTGAATCGTTGAGTGTGTGCCTTCAGGCTCCTGTACCTCCTCCCTGATGGCAGAGGGAAAGAAGCTTTTCCTGAATCGTTGAGTGTGTGTCTTCAGGCTCCTGTACCTCCTCCCTGATGGCAGAGGGGAAGAAGCTGTTCCTGAATCGTTGAGTGTGTGCCTTCAGGCTCCTGTACTTCCTTCCTGATGGCAGAGGGGAAGAAGCTGTTCCTGAATCGTTGAGTGTGTGTCTTCAGGCTCCTGTACCTCCTTCCTGATGGCAGAGGGGAAGAAACTGTTCCTGAATCATTGAGTGTGTGTCCTCAGGCTCCTGTACCTCCTCCCTGATGGCAGAGGGGAAGAAGCTGCTCCTGAATCATTGAGTGTGTGTCTTCAGGCTCCTGTACCTCCTTCCTGATGGCAGCAAAGAGAACAAGGCATGACCTCTGTGATGGGGGTCCTTAGTGATGGAAGCTGACTTTTTGAGGCATTGCTCCTTAAGATGTCCTGGATACCATGGAAGCTGGTGCCTACGATGGAGCTGACTAAGTTTACAACTCTCTACGGCTTACTTTGATCCTGTGCAGCAGCTGTGCCCCCCAAGATCAGACAGTGATGCAGCCAGTTAGAATGTTCTCCAAGGTACATCTGTAGAAATTTGTAAGTGTCTTTGGTGACACATCAAATCTCCTCACCCTCCAAATGAGATATAGCCACTGACATGCCTCCTTTGTGGCTGCATCGATATGTTTGGACCAGGTTAGGTCCTCAGAGATATTGACACCCAGGAACTGGAAACTGCTCACCCTTTCCACTTCTGTTCCCTTATGAGGACTGGTGTGTGTTCCCTCATCTTACCCTTCCTGAAGTCCACAATGCAGCCCAAGCACACAAATAAATGCAAGGGCCACAACAAGGCTGAGAGGTCAAGAGATCAAAGGTTCAAAGATTCATTTTGATATCAGACGTCCATTCTGATACTATTAAGGTGGGAGGTGGGAGGAACTAAGAATGGTGGCGCCAATGGTTTTAGCAGACCCAGGCGACTGCTTCCAGTTCAACCATGAAACGGTTTATTCTTCTTCTCTTATATCTTTCTTTTCAGTCAAGGTGGTTGGGGTTCTGACGAACTCTGGGATCTACAGTTCAAACTATGGTTCTTCACATGCAGTGGGATTTTGTACCGGCTGTGTGGCCTGTGTCTATCTCCAGGAACTGGCTGGAAGACGACGCAATTCCTCACGAATTTCACCCGCTGAAGGACTGTGGGAGACTGAAACAAGATGGAAGGCAGTGTGGGCGGTGTCAAAAGAAGGCCCCTGTACTCAAGCGATCCCTCGCTCTCTCCCTCTCTTTTGATGGTGACTGGGAGCCTGTCGGTCCTCGGGTCTGGGGGGCTTGGAGAAGCGGTGTGTAAGATTGTAACATTGGAACAGCGAGTTGATGGTCTCCAGTCTCATTGTTGCAGGAGTGACTTTTCTCTTCCTCCATGGAGAGAGAGAGAGAGAGCCTTTCTGAGATACCAGAGTGCTGGGTTATGGACTCTAGTTTTTGATACACTCTAGATTAGGGCTTCTTTGAGGGGAGGGAGGGGGGCTTTTGCTATTTGCTTGCATGGCGGAGTGTTGGAGTTGTTGCATCTGCTGCTGCAAGTGGGTGGTGGGGTAGGAGGAGGGCCAATGCTTCTGCTGCTGATTGTGTGTAGACGGGTGGGGGGGTGGGCTTTGGAGTTCTGATGTTTCTATCATTCATTCTATGGGGTTTCTTGATTTGCTGATGTCCGTGAAGTGTAAGAATTTCATGTTGTATACTGTATACATTCTCTGATATTAAATCAAGCCATTTGAACCATTTGAACCATTCAGGAGTCTTTTAATGGTGAGATAGATGCTGTCCTTAAGCCTGGTGAAATGTTCTCCAGCTATTGCATCTTCCGCTTGATTGCCAAGGGGAGAAGAGAGATTGACAGGGTGAGGGGAATCCTTGATTACCTAGGCTGCTTTCCCAAGGCAGCTGGAAGAGTATACAATGGATGGATCCAGGTGAGGAACTGAGAATGAGGAAAAAAGAGTAGAAATGGTTTCTGAGGCTGGGAAGTAATAGGTGGAGGCAACAAAGATAGCCCACTGGTGTTAAAAGAAAATGTAGTCAGAGCATAAATCTTGGAATTCCATCACTCTCTCTTTTGAAGCAATGAAATAACACAATCCAACACACAAACCACTAGCAACCATGTTAATCATCATCATCTTCATCATCTTCATCACTATCATCATCATCATTGTCATTATCATAATCTTCATCAGCATCATCATCATTATCATTATCATTTTCATTGCCATCATCATCTTCATCATCAACATTATCACCATCATTATCATCATCATCATCACAATCGTTATCATGATCCTCATTATTGTCAGCATCACCATCATGATCATCACCATCAACATTATTATCATCAACATCATTATCATTATAATCATCATCAGTAATAATATCATCATCACAAGCGATGTTGTATGACATGGGCAATCATGGTCTTCCATTTATCTTTAATCTGTGCCTATGGGGAAGATCTCCTTCATGCTGTTGTTCTTATTCTTTTCGCTATCCATGCCCATGATTGTTCTTGGCAAAATTTTCTACAGAACTGGTTTGCCATTGCCTTCTTCTGGGCAGTGCCTTTAAAAGACAGGTGACTGCAGCCATATTCAATACACTTCAAAGATTCTGCCTGGTGTCAGTGGTCGCATAGCCAGGACTTGGGATGGTCACCAGCTGTCCGTACGACCATCCGCCACCTATTCCTGTGGCTTCTCATGACCCTGATTGGTGATGGAGTGGGAGGGAGGCTCAGCAGGTGCTACCTTTTGCCCAAGGATGAGCTGCAGGCAGGCGGAGGGAAGGAGCACTTTTCACCTCCTCTGGTAGAGACGTATCTCCACCCCATCACCTGCTTAAGCTGTACTATAAAGGCACCGTTCAGGAAAATAATAGATGTTGAATTACCAGGTCAGAAAAGGAATTCATTGCCATTCGGTAGGTGGACAAGCCCTTGTCTGCCTTCATATTGTGCAGCATAACCACCTTCCGGTTTTTCAGCCAGATGTCTTTACGATGGGCTACCTCTTCAGCTGAAGAGTAGGTTTTACCTTGAATGAAAGGAACAGGGTTACAAAACATGCCCAGCCACTCTGTATCCTCAGAAGTGGAGTGAACGTTAATGGAGCTAATGAAACTAGAGGAGATTGGAAGTACTGAGCAGGTCAAGCAGCCTCTGTGGAGAGAGAAGTAAAATTAGTGCATCAGATCACTGACCATATATCAGATTTAAGAGGTTATTATGACTTGATTTAGTGAACTGATCTATGGTGAGAATACACCAGAACAAACCAAAAGCCATGGATGAACTAAAAGATTTGCAATCTGCTAAGGGCTAGATCTCTGGCATTCAAGACAAATAATCCAAATTATACAAGAAGGCCTGTTTGATCTATGGAAGGGTATTTTTAAGGCAAAAGAAGTAGTCCAATTGATAGATTTTCTCTCTCTCTCTCTCGCTCTCTCTCTCTCTCCCCCCACTCTCTCTCTCTCACTTTCTTTCTTTCCCTCTCCCTCTCTCCCTTTCTCCAATCCTCATCGAAACAGCAAGCTGCTTTGACTCCACTCTCACTGTAGTAGGAGCGATCTCACTCTCTCCCTCATTAGTGACAGAGAGCCTGTCAGAGATGTAGTTTTTGACGGTCCCCCTGTGGTGATTTGCTATTGCTTGCATGGTGGGTGGTGGTGGCAGGGGTGGGGTTGATGATTTTTCTGCTGCATGTATCTGGGGCACTTTGGGGTTCTGATATTTCCTGTCCATTTTTTTCGGGTTTTCTTCTGCTTCATGGATGTCTGCAAAGAATAAGAATTTCAGGTTGTATATTGTATACATTTTCTTATATTAAATTGAGCCATTGATTGAATGGGGTTAAAAAGGATAATAAATCAGCTATAATGGAATGGTGGAGCAGACTCGATAGGCTAAATGGCCTGTCTGCTCCTATGTCTTATATTCTTCTGATGTCCAAGTGCTCGAGATAAACATTACAGATGGAATGCAGGCCTAGTCTGTGTGGATAGGCCTCCATTAGTCTCGATAGACCATGGATTTGCACCTTGGAAAGTTTCCAGGGCACAAGCCTGGGCAAGGTTTTTTTATTAAGGAAGACCGGCAGCTGCCCAAGCTGCAAGTCCATGCCACGCCACTAATGTTGTCCAAGGGAAGGGTATTAGAGTCTGTGCAAGCCCTGCACAATCAACAAGTGTACCAAAGCAAGAATCAACCTAGGGACCGACCTCCATTTGCCTTAACCTTCATCTGCTTTGGAAAATATCTTGCTATTAGAAAATATATATAATATTTATAGAGTATTATGAACAATTAAATCTCTTTCAACACATGCAAAATGCTGGAGGAACTCAGCGGGTCAGGCAGCATCTGTGGAAATGAATAAACAGTTGACAATTCAGGCCAACACCCTTCTTTAAGACGGAAAAGGACTGGGAAAATGCCAGAAAAAAAAGATGGGAGAGAGAGGAAGGAGGCTAGCTAGGAGGTGATAGGTGAAACCAGGTGGGTGGGAAAAGGTAAAGGGCTGGAGAGGAAGGAATCTGATAGGAGAGGAGAGTGAACCATAGGAGAAAGGGAAGGAGGAGGGGACCCAGGGGGATGTCTCTTTAAATCTCTTTACGTAGCTCTGTACCAGAAGTTAATTGATAAAACTCCAAATGAAGGATGTCAGGATGATTTATTATAGAATTGTACTGAGATACGGCATGAAACCTGACCCTTCAGCCCATCTAGTCTGTCCCAGCACTCAACCAAAAGTTTACACCAATCCCAGCTTGAATCCTCCACACTTTTTCACCAACTCCTCAGTCATTCTGGTACATCACCTACCCCCCCCCCCCCACTAGGAGCCATTTACAGTGGCAAATAAACCTGAAAACCCACACGTCTTTGAGATGTGGGGTGAAACTGGAGCACGCAAAGACAACCAGAGGGAGGATGTGCAAACACTCCACAGACGGTGCCTGAGGTCAGGACTGAAACCAGGTCACTCGCATTCTGAGGCGATGACTCTACCAGCTGGGCCACTGTGACACTGTGCTCAGTTCAAACTACCATACAGCAATGTTTAGTCATAGAATCACAGAACTGTACAGCTCAGAAAGGAGACCGTTCACCCATCACATCCATACTAAACCTTCAGCCCATTTATTCTGGATCCACTTGTCCATATTAGGAGAGAAAGGGGAAATTTGATGGACGTATACAACATTATAAGACTATAAGATATAGGAGCAGAATTAGGCTATTTGGCCCATCAAGTCAGTTCTGCTATTTCATCATGGCTGATCCATTTTTCCTTCTGAGCCCCTATCTCTTGCCTTCTCCCCGTATCCCTTCACACTCTGACCAATCAAGAATCTATCAACCTCTGCCTTAAACATACATAAAGTCTTGGCCTCCACAACTGCCTGTGGCAAAGAATCCCACAGATTCACCACTCTCTGCCTCAAGAAATTCCTTCTCATCTCCATTCTATTAGGACACCCCTCTATTCTGAGTCTGTGTCCTCTGCTCTTTGACTCTCCTCTATGCCTTTGACCATACGGAACATCCTGTCCACATCCACTCTATCAAGGCCTTTCACCATTCGTTAGATTTCAATTAGGTCATCCCTTATTCTTTTAAATTCCAGTGAATACAGGCCCAGAGCCATCAAACACTCTTCATATGACAGGCTGTTAATCTTGGAAACTACTGACATGATGAGGGAAGCCCTGAACACTGCCAAAGATGGAGGACCTTCATTGCTGCTCAAAACACCATCGGCATAACAGGCAGTAAGTAAGCGTGCTGAGTTTGAGTGAGACTAGAACCAGTGTTTATAAATTAAGGGTGAATGGCGAAATATTTCAGGGGAACCTGAGGGGGAGCTTCTTCACAAAGAAGATGTTGTGAGAGTGGTATATTGAAGGTTACCAATTGTGTGAGACTAGAACCAGAGGTCATGGGGTTAAGGATGAAAGGTGAAATGTTTAAGCAGAACATGAGAGTGTAGAACAAGCTGCCAACAGAAATAGCAGGTGAGGGATCGATTTCAACATTTAAAAAATGATTGGAGGTGTTTGGAGGGCTAATTCTAGGGGCAGATCGATGGGCAGACTAGCAGTTCGGCACAGACTAGATGGGCCAAGAGGTTTGTTCCTGGGCTTTTTTTTGATACACATACCATGGGAACAAGATTCTGTCTATCTTGCCTATGCCTCTTGTAATTTCCAGAATGAGAATTGAGTTTCTTATCACTGAAATACATTATGTGCAGAACTCTTGGACCCTGTATGTTTTAAACGTTGTTTCCGATGGCATGGCTTCCACAGGTCTGTGATCTCTACATCATCGGGGCCCTCTGGGATTACCTGGAGAAGCAGAAGCCAGCGAGACAGCCAAAGTCCGCAGAGGAACTGTGGCAACATCCCCCAGATACCTGGAACAACCTACCGACAGATTTGCTTATAAAACTGCAAGACAGTGTACCTAAGAAAACTGATGCAGTTTTAAAGGCAAATATTGATTTGAAGCATAAAAAACCTACAGCACAACACAGGCCCTTCGGCCCACAAAGTTGTGCTGAACACTACCTTAGAAATTACTCGGCTTCCCCATAGCCCTCTATTTTTCTAAGCTCCATGTACCTATCCAAAAGACTCTTAAAAGACCCCATCGTATCTGCCTCCACCACCGGCAGCCCATTCCACGCACTCCCATGCACTTTGATTTAGTTTTGTACTGTTTACTGCTCTTTATAATAATTTCTTTGATATTTAGCAACTTTAGCAAATTTCATGACTTTGAAAGCATCTTTGCTGTACAGAACTTACTTTACAGGCGCCTTGGACTTTTGTACAGTACTGTATGTCATGAAAAATGTTGTTTTATGGCAATAGTACACTGCAAGACATAAAAGTTATTATAAGGTACGTACCTTTGTAGACTTTTATCAGCTCGTCCCTTAACCTCCTTCACTCCAGGGAAAACAAGCTCACCTATCCCATCTTTCTGTATATCTAAAACCCTGCAGACCAGATAACATCCTGCTGAATCTCCTCTGCACTCTCTCCAGTACATTCACATCCTTAATATACTGTGGTGAACAGAACTGCACACAATACTCACAGTGTAGCCAAACTATGCTGTTGTATAATGCTACAACTTAACATTCTGATCAAGTCAAGTTTATTGTCATTTAACTATACATATATATATATATGTACCACCAAATGAGACCATGTTTCTTTGGCCCGGGGTGTAAAGCACTCCAGTACACTCAACACAAATATAAGACACGATAACTTGGAAAGTACGAATTAAACCTACAGATGAATTAAGCAGAGATAAACAAAGTAAAGTGCATAAATTAAACATGGTAGGGTACAGTACACTATACAGGTGACACTTCGAACGTGATGTGGCATGGGAGTTCAGATGCAACATCAGAATGACATCAATCGCAGGTTGAGTTAAGATGAGAATAAAATCGAGCCAATTTATCCTTAGACATATGAGCTCTGTGTACAACCTTAAATTGTATTAGGGCATGTTTAGCACAAATGGAGAACGAATTTACCAATAATAAAATTTTTTCCCATTGCTCAGTAGATATAGGACAATGTAACTCTTCTTGCCATTCCTTCTTAATTTTTTCTGATACATCTAACTGTAAATTCATGATCATCTTATAAATGATGGCTACTAAACCCTTTTGATAAGGATTAAGGGCTAAAATTCTATCTGTAATGTCCAATGGACATTCTTTCGAAAAAGACTGTAACTCATTATACAAAAAATTTCTAACTTGCAAATATCTAAAAAAATGGGTTTTAGGTAAATTATATTTATTAGATAGCTGTTCAAAGGACATAATGTTATCATCCAGAAACAGATCACACAGAAGTGTGGTTTTTGAACCTTCAGTTAAATTTGAAGAAACTTGGAGACCTTTTATTCAACATTTTCACATGAGTTGAATTGTCTTTTCCTGAACCTTATTTATATTATCCTTAATCAATTGGATGGAGGTTCGGAGTTATTGGCACAACTGTATATGTACTTAATATTATTCAATGGCCCATGTTGGTTAGTGTTTTTTTTTTGCTTTTTTTTTCTCTTTTTTTGGGGGGGGTTTTCTTTTTTTTTCTTTTTACTTCTTTGTTTATCAATGTTCTGGGTTTGAGAGGTTATATATTTTATTATTACATATCTAAGTGTCTATTTAAACTATTAATTATGTACTCTCAAACATTTTGTATTCATGTTTCATTTATGTTTGTTTAAAACTAATAAAAAGATTTAAAAAGAAAAAGGGAGTTCAGAAGCCTAATGCCTTGAGGGAAGAAACGGTTACCTATCCTGACTATTCTTACTTTAATGCATTGGAGTCTCCTGCCTGTTGGAAAAAGTCAAAGAGGATGCTGGATGGATGGGTGGGATTCTTAACACTAAGGACCCTGCGTGTGCAGTTCTCCTGATAAGGGTCCCAAATGGATGGTAGGGAGACACCAATGCTTCCCTCAACCATTCTCAGAGACTTTTGTAGGGACTTCCAGTCCAATGCTCTGCTACTCCCATACCAGACAGAGATGCAGCATGTCAGGAAGCTCTCAATGGTGCTCCTGTAAAATTCAGGGAAGATTGGTGGGGTGCGGGGGGAGCCTCACTTGTCTCAATCTCCTTAGGAAGTGGAGGTGCTGCTGTGAATTTTTATTCAGGTTATATTATAATGATACAGTACATAAATCTGAATGAGGTCCACTGCCCTATCTAGCTGTGTTGTCACATTCAGGAAACTATGAACTTGTATCATGGGGTCCCTCTGTTCATCAACATAGAGCATAGAACATTACAGCAAAGAACAGGCCCATCAGCCCACAATGTTGTGCCAACCCTTTAACCTAGTCTCTGGTCAATCTAACCCTTCCCACCAACATAGCCCTCCATTTTACTTTCATCCATGTGTCTATCCAAGAGTTTTGTAGATGCTCCTAATGTACCTGCCAGCATATTCCACATTCTCATCAATCTCCATGTAAAAAAACTTACTTTTAACATCTCCCCTATAGTTTCCTCTAGTCACCTTAACATTATGCCTCTTGTTTCAGCCATTTCAGCCCTGACAAAAAAGTCTCTGAGTACCCTTTTGATCGATTCCTCTTATCATCTTGTACATTTCTCTCAAGTTGCCTCTCATCTTCCTTCGTTCAAAAGAGAAAAGCCCTAGGTCACTCAACCTATTAGCGTAAGACCTGCTCTCTAGTCCAGGCAGCATGCAAGTAAATCTCCTCCGCACCCATTCGTAAGCCTCCACATCCTTCCTATAATAAAGGGACCAGAACTGATCACAGTACTCTAGTGTGATCTAAGCAGGGCTTTGTAGAACTGCAACATTACCTCACAGCTGTTGAATTCAGTCCTACAAATACTGAAGGTCAACATATCAGGCACCTTCTCAACAAGCCTATTGACCTGCACGACAAATTTGAAGGATCTATGGATGTTAAACTCAAGATCCCTCCGTTCCTCCACACTACTAGAAATCTTGTCATTAACCTAGTATTCTGCCGTCTTGTTGTCATTGTTCAAAGAATCCATGACTTGGTGTACAGCATCCACTCACAGAAGTGGGTAGTTCAAAACACACAAGACACGGACAGGTTAGTGCAGCGATCATTTCACAGCTAAATGTGCACAAGATAAAGCAAAATAATTATAATTACCAAACTTTTCTTTCCAGGCAAGCCATTCCATTTCTTCAACCAAGGAGCTAGCGGCACTTGGCAATGTCAAAGCCATCGTCAGTAGTAAAAGCTTCATTCTAGATTAAAGAATTGAAATCAAATTATTTGGTTCAAAGTTTTAAAAAGTGTGAGTTGGAACATTTGTAGAGGAGCAGCAATGGTCATTCTCACCCAAGGTTTTCTGTGAGCCAAACTGCTGTTCAGATTAGTCTGCGGTGAAATAACACCCCAAGTGCAGGAATCGAAAGAAATCTAGTATTTATACACATGAACTTGCCATCTGTCATGTTTGCTTGCTGAGTTAAAAAAAAGAGGAAATGGGTGGTTCCTTTTAATGTGGTACAAATCACATGACTATGGTAGGAAATGCATGAATCAACGGGCAATTTCCCAGATAAATGCCGATGAATAGCTGGGAAATGTGACAGTATTCTCATTTGAAAAAATAACATTTGATTTTTTTTCTTGTTTCGTACAAGTCACAAAAGTTTTCTCTTTAGAAGTGCACTTCCTTATTCCAAGCATTAATTTGAACCCAGCTCTGTGTGTATGCAAGTAACTACTGTCCTTATCTGGCCGTGTTCAGAGCATTCCTTCACACTGTGCTCTGCAGACTGGGAAAGGCATTCCTCAGTCTATCCCTGATCTACTTCTGTCGCCGTAGCTTACAAGCCACTGGCTGAGAGAAGCCGCTCACAAAGTTTTACTGATGTGCTGTGGAGAGCATTCTAACTGATGCTCCACCATCTTGTTTGGGTGGAGGCAGCTACTGCACAGGATCGAAATAAGCTGCAGCGAGTTGTAAACTCATTTTCAAGGAGCGATGCCTCAAAAAGTTGGCATCCATCATTAAGGACCCCACCACCCAGGATATCAGAACATGGCCTCTTCTCATTGTTACCATCAGGGAGGAGGTACAGAGGCCTAAGGAACACACTCAGTGATTCAGGAACAGCTTCTGCCATCAATTTTCTGAATGGATGTTGAACCCATGAATAACACCTCACTACATTTTTTCTCTTTTTGCACTACTTATAGTTATACAGTTCTCATTACAGGCACTTGCAGTTCAACTCTTTGAGTGATGGTGCAGAAAGTTTGAAGTTAATAACTCCTCTCCTTCTACCTTGGGCCACGAACTTATCAATCACCCTGTGCTGTGGACCACTTTCTGGAGGTCCAAGATGCCAACTTCTACAAAGATGGGATCTGTATGCTCCACAACCACTGGACTAAGTGTGTAAATGTAGGAGGGGACTATGTTGAAAAATAAATGTGCCAGATTTTCTAAAATTGACTCCTTCTACCTTAGGCCATGAATTTATCAATCACCCCTCATATATATTTCAGAATCAGACTTTAATCGCCAAGTACCTGTACATTACAAGGAATTTACTTCCAGCAGATGTTGTCTCTCTGCTCATAACAGATGATAAATATAAATGAAAATATAGATTATACATACAAGTAGTGCAATCCAAGTAATAGTTAGCCGACAGTTAACCGGCAGTTAACTGTTCAGCAAAGTGACTGCAGTAGGGAAAAAACTTCTCCAGTGCCTATTAGTCTTAGTCGGGAGGGATCTGAAGCGCCTACCAGACGGAAGCAGTTCAAACAGTCCGTGCGCAGGATGGAAGGAATCCTTTATGACGTTACTGACCTTCTGACCCTCACTCCAAGTCCACTCCATCCGGCAGTCTACAAGCTCACTCCACTCGTATCTACTCTCCTCATCTGTCGCCGACAAAAGACCGCAAAATCCCTTTTCTCAGGTACATAAGAAAGAACACCATGCCTCTCATTGGCCAGCGTACATTCCAAAGCCCCCATTATCTCTAGTCATAACCCAAACACTGCTGCTACAGAGAAACCATTACATTGGACTGTGGGAGGAAACCAGAGCACCTGGAGGAGACCCATGTGGTAATGGGGAGAACGTATTAAGTCCTTGCAGACAGCAGGATGGGAGGAGTCCTTTATGATGTTCCCATAAATTTCTTACCATAGTTACCGTAAATTAGTTTTTATTATGTATTGCAATGTGCTGCTGCTCATAACAACAATTTTTACGATATATGCAGGTGACATGAGACCTGCTTCTGTTTTTGATTCTGATGAATAGTGAACCCCAGTGTGCTGTTGATGGGAGCTAATGCCATAGGAACTTTTGTGAACCAAATAAGTACATGTATTTACTCCTGTTGGGTGGGACTGCAACTAGAGGTCATAGGTTAGGGCAGCGTTGATTTTGGAGAAAGGAAAGTCCCTTTCTTTGAAGAAGGAGGACATCTCATAAGTTCTGGAATAAAAGGCCTCAATAGACAACAGACAATAGACAATCAGGAAGAAGGTACAGGAGCATCAGGACTAGATCTGCCAGACTGGGTAACAGCTTCTTCCCTCAGGCTGTGAGACTAATGAATACCCTGCCACCACCGAGGCCTCATCACTAGGACAGCGAGCTGGTTACCTGCACTGCACTCCATGACATTCATTTTGAATTATATTTTGTTAACTCATTTGAATTGTATTTTAATAACTTCTATAGCTGTGTGATGGAGAATGTATTGACTGGCTGCATCTTGGCCTGGTATGGAAACAACCATGCCTTTGAATAGAAAATTCGAGAAAAGATAGTGGGTTCGGCCCAGTGCATCATATGTAAAGCCCTCCCGACCATTGAGCACATCTATGTGAAAGACTGTCATAGGAAAGTGGCATCCATCATCAGAGATCCCCACCACCCAGGTTGTGCTCTTTTCTCACTGCTGCCATCGGATTGAAGGTACAAGAGCCTCAGGACTCACACCACCAGGTTCAAGAACAGTTACTACCCCTCAACCATCAGGCTCTTGAACAAAAGGAGATAACCACACTCACTTGCCCCATCATTGAGATGTTCCTACAACCAATGATCTCACTTTAAGGACTCTTTATCTCAAGTTCTCGTTGTTTATTTGTATTTGCATTTGCCCAGTTTGTTGTCTTCTGCACTCTGGTTGACCTTTCATTGATCCTGTTATTATTCTATAGATTTGCTGTGTATGCCCACAAGAAGATGAATCTCAGGGTTGTATGGACAATAGGTGCAGGAGTAGGCTATTTGGTCCTTTGAGCCAGCACCGCCATTCAATGTGATCATGGCTGATCATCCACAATCAGTATCCTGTTCCTGCCTTCTCCCCATATCCCTTGACCCCGCTATCTTTAAGACCTCTGCCTAACTCTTTCTTGAAAGCATCCAGAGAATTGGCCTCCACTGCATTCTGAAGCAGAGCATTCCATAGATCCACAACTCTCTGGGTGAAAAAGTTTTTCCTCAACTCCGTTCTAAATGGCCTACCCCCTATTCTTAAACTGTGGCCTCTGGTTCTGGACTTCCCCAGCATCCCTTAATAATCTTACATGTTTCAATCAGATCCCCTCTTATCATTTTAAATTCCAATGTATACAAGTCCAGTCGCTCAAATCTTTCAACATATGACTGTCCCGCCATCCCGGGAATTAATCTCGTGAACCTAAGCTACACTCCCTCAATAGCAAGAATACCCTTTCTCAAATTTGAAGACCAAAACTGAACACAATACTCCAGGCGTGGTCTCACCAGGGCCCTGTACAACTGCAGAAGGACCTCTTTGCTCCTATACTCAACTCCCCTTGTTATGAAGGCCAACATGCCATTAGCTTTCTTCACTGTGTGCTGTACCTACATGCTTACTTTCAGTGACTGATGAACAAGGACAACTAGATCTCATTGTACTTCCCCTTTTCCTAACTCGACACCATTCAAATAGTAATCTGCCTTCCTGTTCTTGCCACCAAAATGGATAACCTCACATGTATCCACATTAAACTGCATCTGCCATGCATTTGCCCACTCACCCAACCTGTCCAAGTCACCCTGCATTCTCCTAACATCCTCCTCATATTTCACACTGGCACCCAGCTTTGTGTCATCTGCAAATTTGCTAATGTTACTTTTAATCCCTTCTTCTAAATCATTAATGTATATTGTAAATAGCTGCGGTCCCAGCACAGAGTCTTGTGGTACCCCACTAGCCACTGCCTACCATTCTGAAAAGGCCCCGTTAATCCCTAATCTTTGTTTCCTGTCTGCCATGTTCTATCCATGTTAGTACCCTACCCCCAATACCATGTACTCTAATTTTGCCCACTAATCTCCTATGTGGGACCTAATCAAAGACTTTCTGAAAGTCCAGGTACACTACATCCACGGCTCTCCCTTGTCCATTTTCATAGTTAAATCCTCAAAAAATTCCAGAGAATGAGTCAAGCATGATTTCCCCTTCACCTCATCCTGACAGTCGATGTGGTGGACAGGGGAACTGAGAGAAGGGGGTGGAATTTTTATCAAGTGACAGAGTGGGAAGAGTTGTAGTTGTAGCTGTGAGAATCCATGGGTTTACTAAAGATATCAGTAGGTAGACAATCCTAAGGGATAGAAAGATGGAGAAGGGGGAGGGAGGTGTCGGAAATGGACAGAGCGAATTGAGGGCAGGGTGGAAGGTGCAGGCAAAGATAATGATGTTGATGAGCTTGGCATGGCTGCAGGAAGCAACACCAATGCTGTCGTTGGTGTAGCGTAGGAAGAGCTGGGGAGTGATACCAGTGTCAGCTTGGAACATAGACTGTTCCACATAGCTGACAAAAATGTAGGCAAAGCTGCAACTCATGCGAGTGCCCATGGCTTCACTCTTTGTTTGAAGGAAGTGGAAGAAGCAGAGGGAGAAATTACTGAGGGTGAGGAAAAGTTCTGCCAGACGGAGAGAGTGGTAGTGGAGAGGAACTGGTTCAGTGTGTTGTTCAGAAAGAAGCAGAGAAATTTAAGGCCCCCCTGATGAGGGATGGAGGTGTATAGGGACTAGACATCAATAGTGAAAATATATGATTGGGGCCAAGGAATATTGAGATCAATAGACTGTGAAGTGTCACAGATGTAGGTGGGAAGGAACTGAACCAGGGGATATAAAACAGAGTCAAGATATGCAGATATAGTTCAGTGGGGCAGGAACAAGCAGAAACAATGGGTCTACAGCTTTATGGATCTTAGGTAGGAGGTAGGAACAAGAGGTGTGGGGTAAAGGAACTATGAGATTGGTTGGCAGTGGATTCGAGATCCCCAAATTGCAGGAGACAATTGTCTGCTGCTCCTTAGTGAGGTCCTACTCGAAGCATAATTAGGAATAGGTGTCTGAGAGTTGTCACCTGGCTAAACTGAATCATCTGTGTGCTGAACCGAGGCTGTGGACTGCAACTGATGGGCTCCTGGACTGGCTACGTCACTGTGGACTCACTTTCATGAACTTTATTTCTGTGTGTTATTTGGCTATGGGAGGATTATGGTCCAGATTATGGGCTGATGGCAGAATAACAGTGAGGCACAGACTAGATGGGCCAAAGGTCCTGCTTCTATGCTGTAGTGCTTTATGACTCTATGGGAAAGGCTACTAGGAGTGAGTTTGAAACATCACACCTAGAGGTAACAACAATAGATGTTCTTCTCTAAAAGAAAGCTTGGATCAAGAAAAAAACAGGAGGAAATCTGCAGATGCTGGAAATTCAAACAACACACACAAAATGCTGGTGGAACACAGCAGGCCAGGCAGCATCTATAGGGAGAAGCACAGTCGACGTTTCAGGACGAAGGGTCTTGGCCGGAAACGTCGACAGTGCTTCTCCTCATAGATGCTGCCTGGCCTGCTGTGTTCCACCAGCATTTTGTGTGTGTTGCTTGGATCAAGAATAGATGGGTCCCGGGCCACTCCAGGAGTGGACTTTGGGGCCAAAACTAAGAAGCAGGGCCCAGGCCCCTAAGCGGGGAGGAAACCATGTTTGGCTAATTTAAGCACTGCGCCAGATTGAAAAGGTGGGTTTTGGGCTGAGTGGAGGTAGTGGTGCCTGGGCCTGAGACTGAGGAATAAGACAATGCTTGGCCATTACAGGAATGGACTCGGGGTCAAGCTGAAGAGGCAGGGCCCAGGACTGAGGGCAAGCAACAAGCCAACGTTTGGCTGATTTAAGCATATCGCCAGATTAAAAAGGTTAGGTTGTCAGGGTCAGCGTTCAGCTCACTGAACCACAAGCTTAACTCATCTCTGCACTGAACTGAGGCTGTGACCTGCAATAACAGGCTCCTGAACTGAATGCAGTGATAAACTGGCCTTTTGGACTCACTTTTGTGAACTTTAATTATGAGTGTTATTTATCTACTTTTTATTGTCTGCACGATTTGTTCTTTTTTTACGTATTGGGTGTTTGATGGTCTTTTTCAATGGCTCTATTGGGTTTCTTTGTTATTGTGACTGTCTGTAAGTAGACCAGTTTTAAGCTTATACATAGTGGGCATGCTTTGATAATAAATGTACTTTAAACTTTGAACTTTGTAACTCATTGTCCAAACATCCATTTTTCAAAAATTCACTACCCGAAGAGTGTTGAAATGTCCTTTCATCTTAGTTCTGAATGGACCATGCTGAGTTTGAGACTGTGATTCCTGGATATTGATGCTGCAGTCAGGGGAAACAAGCGCTACATCTAAGCTGTCAAAACCTATAAGCATCTTGTAACTTCTACTGTTCTAACTTTCAGATATTATAGTCCCATTCTCCTTAATCTCTCCTCAAGGGGCAAACTCAGAATTGTCAAATAACTTTCTTTAAAGAGAGATTTAACTTAGCGGTTTGCTTCAATGACTAACACGGTCCGTGGATGAGCTGGGGGCAGACCGTAAGTGTCACCACGCTTCCAGCGGCAACATAGCACGCACACAATGTACTAACCCTAAGCCGTACGTCTTTGGAGGAAACCGGAACATCCAGACAAAACCCATGAGCTCATGGGGAGTACGTACAAACTCGCTACAGGCAGCGGCAGGAATTGAACCTAGGTCTCCGACACTGTAAATTGATGCATTTACCGCTCAGCTACTGTGCCGACCCTGCATTTAAAACACTGATACATCTCATTTATCCTGCTGCTGCACGCAGGCACAGACTCTTTCACTGGCTGAAGGGTCTCAAATGTAATTAAGCATTTTGCAATCATCGTACCATGTAGCAGAACAGTGTGGTTAACGAAACGCGATTATAGCACCAGCAAACCGGGTTCAGATTGTCCGCTGTCTCTAAGGAGTCTGTACGTTCCCCCATGACCACATGTGTTTCCTCTGGGCGCTCTGGTTTCCTCCCACATTCCAAAAGCATACCAGTGAGTAGGTTAACTCATCACACGGGTGTATCTGGGCAGTGGTGGCTCATTGGGCTGAAAGACCCTGCTGTAACTCTAAACAAAGTAACTAAATACCAGTGAACATGCCCACTTCTGACTTTATAATGGAAGGCTGGTCAGTGCTGGACAGAGTTCACCCTGGGATATTCTCCTGCAGTGTTTGAGATGATTGACCAATTGAATTCCTATAGTCACGAATATTTACCTGCATGTGAGATATAACTTCAACCATTGGACCATTTCCCATTAAATGTCCAATAACTTCAACCATTGCACCATTTCCTATTAAATGTCCAATAACTTCACCCATTGGGGCCATATTCCTTTTATGTCCATCACTGCAACCACTGGCCCATTTCCACTTTGATGTCCAATAACTTCACCCACTGGACCATTTCCTTTTGATATCCACCACTTCAACCATTGGCCCATCACCCCTTTGATATCCAAAGACTTCATCCACTGAAGATTGAGGAAAGAAAGGCTCCCCCTCCATCTTAACTGAATTCTACAGGAGCACCATTAAGAGCATCCTGACAAACTGCATCTCTGTCTGCTATGGGAACAGCCAAGCATTGAACTGGAAGTCCCTACAAGGGACTCATAGAAGGCTGAGAGGATCATAGGAGGCCCCATAACCCTTAATTCACTTACTGTACAAAAATCTATCCAACCTTGTCTTAAAAATACAAACATTTGTATTTACCGAGGTAGCCTCCACTGCTTCATTGCGCAGAGAATTTCAAAGATGCACCACTCTCTGGGAAAAGCAGCTCCTCCTCATCTCCATCTTAAATCTATTCCCCGAAATCTTGAGGCTATGTTCCTTAATTCCAGTCACACTTAACAGTGGAAACAACTTTCCTTCCTCTACCTTATCTATGTCTTTCATAATTTTATGTTTCTATAAGCTTTCCTCTCATTCTTCTGAATTCTAGCGAGTACAGTCCCAAGCAACTCAACTTCTCCTCATAGTCTAACCTCCCCCACCCCACCATCTCTGGAATCAAGCTGGTGAACCTCCACTGCACTGCCTCCAAAGCCAGTATATCCTTACTCAAGTAAAGAGACTAGAACTGTACACAGTACTCCAGGTATGGGCTCATCAGTACCCTGTACAGTTGCAGCATATCCTCCCTGCTCTTAAACCCAATCCCTCTGGCAATGAAGGCCAACATTCCATTTGCCTTCTGGATAGCCTGATGCACCTACAAACCAATGTTGAAATGTCCATCCAGGTTTATTGCTGTTGTGCTTTTTTTTTTGATGCAAAGGGAAAGGTCATGAGACACAGGAGTAGAATGAGGCCATTCAGCCCATCAAGTCAGCTTCACCGTTCCATCATGACTGATTCATGCTGCCAAGCCCACTCTCCTCCCTACTCCATGTAACCTTTGACGCCCTGACTTAAGCCCTCATGAGAAACTCCTCATTCCCGAGCATCAATATTTTCGTGGTGAACACACATTTTCAAAAAGAGGATTTTACAAATTACCTTTAGCCAAGCAAAGTCATTTATTCATTATGTTTCATATTGTATGACATGTCCAATCATGATCTTTCTATGACCATGATAGTTCTTGGCAATTTTTTTCTATAGAAATGGCCTTCTGCTGAGCTCTTGGAATAAAAGAGAATAACTACATTCACTTGCCCCATCATCAAAATCTTCCCACAACCAATTATCTAATTTTAAGGACTCTTTATCTCATTATCTCATGTTCTCATTATTTATTTATTTTTATTTATATTTGCATTTTGTATTGTTGTCTTCTGCAATCTGGTTGATCTTTCATTGGTGCTGTTATAGTTACTTTACTTTACATTCTTTACTTTACTTTATTGTCACCAAACAATTGATACTAGAGCGTACAATCATCACAGTGATATTTGTTTCTGCACTTCGCGCTCCATTCTGTTGATTTGTTGAGCATACCCACAAGAAAAATAATTGCATGGCTGCTTCTGGTGACAAATATATCTTTTTATAATAAATTTACTTCGAACTTTGAACATAACAGGTGACATCAGCCACTATCTTCAGAGATTGTCTGGCTGGCATCATCCAAGATGAGAACTTGTGATATGCACCGATAAAACATATATATATACAGTATATATATTTTTTTTAAAGTTAAATTAAATAAATTGTGCAAAAAGAGGAAGTAAAGTAGTGAGGTAGAGTTCATGAGTTCAATGTCTTCAGAAAACGGATGGCAGGAAGAAGAAGCTGTTCCTGAATCGTTGAGTTTATGCTTTCAGGCTGTACTTCCTCCCTGATGGTAGCAATGAGAGGATGGAGTGTCCTGGGTGATGGGGATCCTTAATGAGGGATGCTGCCTTTTTGATGTGTCGCTCCTTGAAGATATCCTCGAAACTGTGAGGCTAGTGTCCCTGATGGAGCTGTCTGAGTTCACAGCTTTCTGCGGCTTATTTTGATCCTGTGCAGTGCCCGTTCCCGTTCCCCAAGTCGGACGTGATGCAGCCAGGGAGAATGCTGTCCACAGTAAATCTGTAGGAATTTGCGAGTGTCTTTGGTGACATACCAAATCTTCTCGAAGTCCTGACGAAGTATAGCCACGATTGTGCCTACTTTGTAGCTGCATTGATATGTTGGGCCCAAGAAAGAAAAGAGACTGCAGGTACTGTAAACCTTGAGTAACACACACAAAATGCTGCAGATCAGTTAGCATCTATGGAGGGAAATGGACAGTCAACTTTTCAGGTCAAGACCTTCATCAAGACTGAGTAGCTCCAGAGACAATTTACAACTGATTTTCAATCCTTTACTGCTATGCAGGATTCGGACTTACGCTCTAGTCCGTTAATCAAAATGTGGTGTTTAATTGGTCTGCAAAGTTATATCAGAAATATATACATACATTTTAATATAATTCCAATATATGTCTTCATTACAGGAGATTGGATGTCATAGAAGGTGTTGGCGAGGCCTAATTGCAAGTATTGTGTGCAGTTTTGATCGCCTACCTATAGAAAAGATAGAAATAAGGTTGAAAGAGTACAAAGAAAATTTGCAAGCATGTTGCAGGTTAAATGGTTCAGCATGACCTAGATGGGCTGAAGAGCCTGTTTCTGTGCTGTACTTTTCTATGACTCTATCAGTGTTCAGGCATAATGAAGAGAGGGCCAAATGGTCTTGTAGAAGCCACATATCTATTTTCTTTCAGTATTGTATTTTGTGTTGTATGTTAATAATGGGTTACAGTCATTTGTCATGTGAGTTGGGGACCTAGTTGAAATGTGTGAGTATCATCACATATTCACTCTCCGTGCTGTTTGTTTAGTGAGGGACAGACTGAGCAGGGTTTGGATATTTTTTGTGGACCACGAACTTTGCTTATTTCACCAGTTTTGCTAAAAGTCACTAATTTTGATCACACGTCTGTGCTGGTTTCGTATTAACGGATGGAACATCCTTTTTTCAACTTGGAACTCAGTTAGTTGGAAGCCCGTGATATGGTGTAAATTCCCAAACTCAGTCCCTCCATGATTTGTCTGTTTTTTCAAGTAACCGCTACAAGTCTGTTCTGCTCTATTGTTTTTCTACATTGCTCTCCACATGCATTAAAATGTAGGGAGCATGTTGTAATATTGAAAGTAAAACTACTTATGGTTGAAAAGTTTCAACAATAAAACTGGGGAAAAGAAAGTCAGACAGAGCATTACAGGAACTCACCATTTTGCTGACATAAGGAGATTCATTTGAGAGATGTTATGATGAAGGAGCTGCTGAATTTCACACTTGGCTGTCTGATGTATCCCTTCCACTGCAACGGTTTATCATAAACCTGATGCTGTTTCAGAATGGGAAGTCCATGACGAAACACGTCAAAGTCAGAGCAGGTGGTGGACACGTGACCCTCACCACACCTGCTTCACAATCAATGAAGTCGTGGGTGATCTGATCTTTACAGCTCCAAGCCTCTAACTAGAAACACGAGGGATTCCACAGAGGCCAGAAATCCTGGGCAAGACCACGGAAATGCTGGAGGAACACGGCAGGTCAGGCAGCATCAATGGAGGGGGAGAAAGCAGTCAATATTTCAGGCTGAGACCCTTCATCAGGACTGGGAAGGAAGGGAGGAAGAAGCCAGAATAAGAAGATGGGTGGAGGGGAAAGAGTACAAGCTGGTTATAGGTGAAGCCAGGTCAATATATTTTTTTAAACTTAGTGCAATACAGCGCAGAATAGGCCTTTCCAGCCCTCCGAGCCATGCTGTCCAACAACTCCTAATTTAACCCTAGCCTAATCATGGTGTAAGTTCTTCTCCATGGATTGTCACCTTGTCACGGTGGAGAAGCTTGTGTGATCCTGAGATCCCGAGAGCAATGCCATGTGGAGCTATGCTCCTGGTAGGGTCACCCATGGCGGTAAGGTTGAGGGTGACAAAGAACAATCCAACCAAGACCTCAATGGTGGAACAGGTGGACGAGGTCCCTTCGAACTCAACGGCTCTGAAAGCGGATGAAGGCTGCAACAGGTCCATCAGCTCCAATCATCATTTGGTTGATTTGTGAAGTATCATGCGCTTCTTGAAGTGCAACATCAAGTACGCGTTAAACAAATACACGCACAGGCGTCTTCGCTCTGTGATAGATCAATGGAACAAAGACCTCGAGGGACATGGTGTTGGTTAGAGGGGCATAGGTTTGTGGGACACTGGGGTGTTTTTGGGGCAGATAGAACCTGTACTGCCAGGACAAGTTGTATTTGAAACAGAAGGGCAATAATCTACTGAGTAAGTGTATGCTTCAGGTAGTTGAGGACTGCTTAAACTAAGGAATGAGGGGGGAAGAGACCCTAGAACAGTTCAGGCTCATCTGTCCAAACTCCTTGGTGGAGAATAACACATTATTACATAAACTGATTATACACGTCAAAAATGCAAATGCTTCAGAATAGGATGAAAATCATCAGTAATAGACTAAGAAAGTCCTGTATAAATGCAAGAAGTATTCAGAATAAAATAAATGAGCTAAAATTATATGCAAATGTGTAAAAATATGATCAAAATTGGACAATCCGCAGCGGGGGGGGGGGGGATGAAATGAGCTACTTTTAATCAGGGTGGTTATTGGCAGAGTTTTGAGGCAGTTTTTCTGATTTGAGGAGCGACCAATCAGCAAGAGGGATTCATTAGGAAAAGCCGATAAGAATATTTCAACTTCAAGCGGGAGCAGCCATTCACTTGGAGTGTGGCAGTCTTGAGAGTGGCTTTGGCCAATCAGCTGAAGCAAGATCAAGCGTGGGTGAGGAAGGATCGTCTTGTAAGTTATTCGCTCTGTGTTCTTACTTGTTCATTCCTTGACTATTACATAGAAACATAGAAAACCTAAAGCACAATACAGGCCCTTTGGCCCACAAAGCTGGGCCGAACGTGCCCTTACCTCAGAGTGTGGTGAGAATGGCTCCAGGGGCAGTGTTTTGCACTGCATGTGGGACGTGGGAAGTCTAACAGACCTCCACTCTCCCAAATAAACATATTTGCACCAAGTGTAGCAAGCTACAGGTCCTGAAAGAGCGTATCAAGGATTTGGAGCTGCACTTTGATGGGTTTTGACTCATACCGGTGAATGATGAGGTGATTGACAGGAGCTACAGGGAGGTAGTCACATCTAGGTTGCAGGAGATAAGTAACAGGGTGACTGTCAGGAGAAGGAAGGGAAATGCACAGCCAGTGTCGACTACACCTGTGGCCGTCCCCCCTCAATAATAAGTATATAACTTTAGATACTCAGCAGGTCGGGCAGCATCCGTGGAAACAAGCAGTCAATGTTTGGGGCTGAGACCCTTCGTCAGGACTGAAGAGGGAGGGGGCAGGGGCCCAATAAAGAAGGTGGGGGGAGGGAGGGAAGGAGAAGGCTGGTAGGTGCCAGGTGAAAAACCAGTAAGAGGAAAGATTGCCACCCACTTCAACTCTCCTTCACATTCCCATTCGGATATGTCCATACATGGCCTCCTCTACTGCCATGATGAGATCAAACTCAGGTTGGAGGAGCAACACCTCATATACTGTCTGGGTCGTCTCCAGCCCCTTCGTATGAACATTGAATTCTCCAACTTCTGATCATTACCTCCTTCTCCCTTCACCCATACCAGTTTCACTCTGCCTCCTCCTCCAGCTGCCTATCACCTCTCTCATGATTCCGCCTTCTTCTACTACACATAGTGCTTTCCCCTTGCATTCCTCCTTCACCTTTCCTGCCTATACCCTCCCTGCTTCCCCTCCCCCACCCCTTGATCTTTCCTCTGATTAGTTTTTCACCTGGCACCTACCAGCCTTCTCCTTCGCACCCTCCCCCCACCTTCTTTATAGGGCCCCTGCCCCCCACCTTCAGTCCTGACGAAGGGTCTCGGCCCGAAACGTTGACAGCTCATTTCCACTGATACTGCCTGACCTGCTGAGTTCTGTGCTGTACGTGTTGCTTTGACCCCAGCATCTGCAGTGCACTTTGTGTTAACTTTAGACACTATTGAGGGGGATGACTAGGGAGAAGGTTCTTGGGAAACTGAAAGGTCTGAAGGTAGGTAAGTCACCTGGAGCACGGATAGCCTGCTCTGGTCAGAAACTTTCTAATATTCTAATGTTCTAATCCTGGGACAATTTTCAATGACCAACAAACCTACCAACTAGTACGTCTTTGGACTGTGGGGGGGAAACTGAAGCACCCGGAGGTAACCCACGCGGTTACGGGGAGAACGTACAAACTCCTTATTGAAAGTGGTGGGAATTGAACCTGGGTCACTGGTTCTGTAAAGGGTTGTGATAACAGTTATGCTACCCTGCCGCCTAACTTCTGATTGCCTTATAATCCAAAAATCTATCTATCGCAGCATTGAGAGTAAAAGATCAGTATCCATAACTCCCTGAAGTGAAGAATTCTAAATATTTACAACCTCACAAGAGAGGAAATTATCTATTTTTCACTTTCAAATGGGTTTCCTTTCATCTATAGCTCTATTTTCCTGAACTGTGGGGAAACCCTCTCAGAATCTACACCATAAAATCCCCTCAGATTTGTAAACCTTTTAGTAAGTAGACCTTTCACACACATAGCACATAGCATAGTGTAGTGGTTAGCACAACTCGTTACCGTTCAGACGACTGAGGTTCAATTTCTGCTGCTATCTGTCAGAAGTCTGTACATTCTCTCTGTGACTGCATGGGTTTCCTCCAGGTGCTCTGGTTTTCTCCCAAAGTCCAAAGATACACCAGTTAATAGGTTAATTAGTCATTGTATATTGTCCCTAAATAGGTTAGGATTAATAGGAAGGTTGTTGGGCAGTGCAACTTGTTAGGCCAAAGGGCCTGCTCCATGCTGTATCTCTAAATAAATAAACACAAATAAAAGTACTTTTAATGCTTGAATGGCCAATTCACTGTCTGTAAGGAGTCTGTACATTCTACCCGTGAGAGCATGGATTTCCTCCGGGTGCTCCCATTTTTTCCCGCAGTCCAAAGATGTGCCAGTTGGTAGGTTAATTGATCATTGAAAATTTTTCCGTGATTAGGCTAGGAGCAAATTCAGTATTGCTGGATGGTGTGGCTCTCAATCAATAAATGGATACGTTTTAAAAGAAATTCATCTCATTTACTATCAACACAAGCTCTTTGATTGTCCCCTCCTTCCTGACAAGCGGTACAAATCATAAACGCAGAGATGCTGCAGAAACTGTAAGTCTCGTGTAACCCACGCGAATGCACCCAGCCACCTCGATGAACTTCCCACTCCCGGTGTGAAATGTCTGTCCGTGGCAGAGGCCACTTTCAGGCTGGAGGAGCCACATTTCTAATTCCATCTGGGTAGCTTCATCCTTCGTGGCATGAATGCTGACTTCTCTAACTTCTGGTATTTTCTCTCCCCCCACCACCCCTCACCCTCTCCAGGTGTGGTCATCTGCTGCTGTGGCTCATCCACTTCAAGGTTCGAGGTCTTGTGCATCCAGAGATGCTCTTCTTCACTCCACACTTGTAAGGTGGGCTTATATGAGTTACTGTTGCCTGAACATTGAACCCATGAGCACTATTACACCACTTTCTTATTTCTATTTTTGCATTATTTATTTATTGAGCTATATATGTGCAAACGTTTGTATATATCATTTTTTTCCTCAGCCCTTGTGTGTGCGTGTGTGTGTATTTTTCCCTCAATCTCCCATCCTCTACCAGAGGCCTGGGAGCTTGAGGGTTCAGTCCAGTATCCTTGCTGTTCCTAGTGGTGTGCTCTTCTGGAACGACATCTCAGAAGTTGTTCCCAGGATTTGCTGGAGCCACTCTCCCGGTCCAGGTGTCACAGCTCCAAGTGCTCCCATCACCACGGGGATTACTCTGGTTTTAACCCTTCCACATCTTTTCCATCTGCTCTTTCAAGCCCTGGCCTTTCTCCAGCTTCTCACATTCTTTCTTCCTGATGTTACTGTCATTCGGGATTGCCACATCCATGACTATTGCTTTCTACTGTTCCTCGTCCAGTATTACAGTGTCTGGTTGGTTGGCCAGTACCTGCTTATCAGTCTGTATTTGGAAGTCCCACAAGATCTTAGCTCTGACGTTAGCTCCACTACCTTCTCTGGAGTTTCCCATTTGGACTTGGGAGTGTCTAATCCATACTCAGCACAGATGTTCCTCACAATTCCTGCAGCTTAGTTGTGCTGTTCAGTGTATGCTGTCCCTGCCTGCATCCTGCACTCTGCTACGATGTGCTGGATGGTTTCAGTGGATTCTTTGCATAGTTTGCATCTTGGGTCTTGTCCGGTGTGATAGACCCCTTGATTCTATTGCTCTCGTGCTCAATGCCTGTTCTTGTGCAGCCATGAATGCTCTGTGCTCTGTGCTGTCCCTCAGCCCTGCCATTTCCAGCCATTGGTAGGGCTTTCTTATGTCAGCCACCTCTGATATCTCAGACTTCCCAAAATGGCTGCTTTGATGCATCTGGTGTGGTAGTGTAGTGGGTATTGCTCACCACTCTCGCTTTCAGCTTCCACCACCATCTAGCAGTCTCCCAAAAAAGGAGAGCTGAATGTGAAAGCCTCTCCCTGTCTCTCCAGTAGCAAGCCTCATGTGGTGCCTCCTTGTTGGTGACACATGGAAACTGAACTCCTTTCGGACTCAGGCTGAACTACAGAGGATGGGGAGGGGGTCTGTCCCCTGCACATGTAGCACACAGGCCCACTGTGGGTGTGGACATGCCCTGGTGCTCATAAACCAGATCCCCAGCAATGAGTGAATACCTCCACTGCCTTGTGGGCACCCTTGGGAGACGAAGGCTACGGGAGTAAACTTAGACAGCAAGTGTGGTGTGGAGCCCCAAGGGGACTGGACATCATTGAACATCCTTCCGGCAGCTCCTGCAGCCAAGCTGGTGCCAAATGTATTGCTTCATAAGCTTTCCTTTGGTGAGGCCGAGAGGGGATCTTGACGACTGGGCATCTCAGGATCTCTATACAGTCCACCCAGGTTTGTGATGATAATCATCGCCCATTGTCCTTCAAGACAGATGGATGCCACACCCCATCCCTGGTCTTCTGACTCTTCCATTTCCATACCCCCACCTGCTGTTTGAGGTATAATATATACATAAGTCACAGTTTTTTCTATATTATCATATATTGCACTGTACTGCTACTGCAGTGTTAACACATTTCACGAGGTAAGTCGGTGAAGTTAAATCTGATTCTGTTCGATGAATGTGGCAGGTGTATACTATTGTACTCTTTATGATTAACCATAAAATCCAGATGTTTTCAGCTTGGCAAAATAGGATTTACAGTTTAACATTTTTTCTTGCTGACAAGAAGTTATTGAAAGGGCCCATTGCAAACACTTGCTGAGGTGACCTAGATTTGAATGTGTTTGGTGGTTATGGGACCGTAGAGTGGTTAAGCCTCTATTGGATAAAAGTTTACCTCCCTGAAATATTGCCCCTTTCTCTCCCTATCGGCAGATACTACTGAGCATTTCTGGCAGTGCTCTATTTTAATCTCAGATTTCCTACCTCTGCATTATTTTGCTTTTGGTCTGTTTAATCTGCAGCCCACACATATTATTCTGCAAAGCCAGCTCATTTTCCGTTTATACCTCTGCACGGCTTGGCTGCTGATGATTTAGCAGAATCTTAGAGCAGTGTGATCCAATCTGACCTTCCAGTGCTGTGCTGATGGAAAGTTTTACTGTCTGAAGTGCCATCTTTCAGATGTTCAAGGTAAATGTACTGGTTCAATTTAATATCAGAGAACGTACGCAGAATGCAACCTGAAATCCTTACTCTTCATAGACATCCATGAAACAGAGAAAAACCCCTAAAGAATGAATGACAGAAAATGTTGGAACCCCAAAGTCCCACATCAGCCCTCCCACACACACGCGGCAGCAAAACATCAACCTTCAACCCCCCCCCTTGCTTCAGCAAAAGCATCTCACACCACCCCCTCACACCACCAGCCACCATGCAATCAATAGCAAGGCCCCCAGACACCATGATCAAAAACTACCGTCCATCCCAAAACTTTGATGACTCACACTCCGTTTTGTTTTGCTGATTGAGGAACAACCCCAGCATTCCTCTGCTGGAATGATCTCTCAGATTCTGTATGCCCACCTGAAAAAGGAGACAGCGTTTAAAAGATGGTTTAAAAACTTATCACAGGTACCTGTTCACTATGGGAAAGCCCTTCCCAACACTGATCACATCTCCTTACAGCCTGGTATGGGAACTAAGGAGAGGGTGGGACCACTCAACGATATAGGTGGGAAGAACTGAAAAAAACTTAAGTGTCACTGCATGCCCATGTGCACCCATGTTTTTATTTTCTGTGCTGTAACTGTCTCCATCCAGCTCTCCTTGTTTTAAGTGTGCTGAGCCGCTTTCAATGGAGAGGGAGAGGGAGAGAGAATCATTGCTTGCCATTGATTTAGGTGATGCAATTGATGGGTTTGTGGCAAAGTTAGACAGGTGGAGGGGCAGGTAATTCTGAGGAAGCAATGTGATTGCAGCAGGACTTAGACAAATTGGAAGGATGGGCAAAAAAGTGACAGATGGAATACAGTGTTAAGAAATGTATAATAATGCATTTTGGTAAAAGGAACAATAGTGTGGACTATCATCTAAATGGGGAGAAGATTCAAACATCAGAGGTGCAGAGAGACTTAGGAGTCCTCGTGCAAGTCTCCCAGAAGGTTAATTCACAGGTTGAGTCTGTGGTAAAGAAGGCAAATGCGATGTTGGAATTTATTTCAAGAGGAATAGAATATAAAAGCAAGGGGATAATACTGAGCCTTTACAAGTCAGGCCACTCTTGGAGTATGGTCCACAGTCTTGGGCCCCATATCTCAGAAAGGATGTGCTGTCATTGGGGAGAGTCCAGAGGAGGTTCACAAGGATGATTCAGGGAACGAAGGGGTTAATATACATGGAGAGCTTGGCAGCTTTGGGCCTGTACTCATTGGAATTTAGAAAATTGCGGAGGGGGTTGGAGGAATTGGATTGAAACCTACCGAATGTTGAATGGACTAGATAAGGAATTGATGTTTCCTAAGGTGGGGGTATCCAGAAATAGAGAACACAGCCTCAGAATTGAGGGGGCGACCCTTTAGAACAGGATTTTTTTTAGCAATAGTAGTGATCTGTGGAATGCTCTGCCAGAGACTGCGGTGGACGCCAAGCCCGTGGGTATATTTAAAGTGGAAGTTGATCGTTTCCTGATTGGTCAGGGCATCAAAGGATATGGCGAGAAGGCAGGTGTATGGGGTTGAGTGGGATCCGGGATCAGCCATGATGGAATGGCGGAGCAGACTCGACGAGCTGAATGGCCGAATTCTGCCCCTATGTCTTATGATCTAGTGGACTGTGGGGAATTCGGATTCTAATCGGCCAAAACAAGAAAGCGCCGAAGCTGCCGCTTCGTATCGGGCACAGGGAAGGAATGTTCTGCCTCGTCCTTCGCATCAGCTGGACGCACTCGACCCCGGCCAACGACTTTGGCCAAACAGGTGACCGACTTTCCGAAGTCACACTCGGGCAAATCAAGGGTCAACGGGGCCGCACCTAAACGCGTAATTACGCGCTGGCGAGTCTCCGTGTGTGGAATGGACCAGCGGGTCAACTAAATAAGCCTCACGAGTCAGAGGTCTTTGGATGTTGCAGGTGCGATACTCACTCCAAATGCCATGATGGATTGCTGGCAGAAATGGTCCGGTGTAACAGAGGCAGAGGTTTCAGCGGCACGATAAATTAGCGGGCCCTGCCAATCTCCTTTTAACAGGTCAATCTTACCGACAAATTTAGCTAAATCTACTCTGTACCATGCAATCCGGCAGTGGACGTGGGTCTGGCACCGTAGCACCACATACTTTCAGATCATCTGTGCAGAAACGGGCAGTTTCATCGCTTTTGAGCATCAGGATGCGGGGGGGGAACTCCACGGACCGGAGCTAGGACGGGCTAGCCCATGCGTGAGCAGGTAGGTTACCTCCCGCTGCAGCAATACTTTTGGTGTGGTTCACCCGGTGAACATGCTGTTTAAAAGCTTTAACACCACCCCAGCAATGTCATACTCGTTCCAACAAGCACATCAGTAAACAATGCCGGATAATCCTGGGTTAACATATCTAACTTGCAGTGGAGCTGGGTGTGACCACCGACCGGGAAGTTCCTGTAGCGTGGAAGAATCCCACGGTCTGGCACACTGCTCGGGGACGTTCCGCAGCATCAGGCCATCTTCATCCGTGCTGCCAGCTAGCATAGAAACGGCGGTTGCAACGGAACCGGCGGCCCCTACTTGCGAAGGGGGAATTTCCCACTCTCTGCTCGCGATCGTAACACGGCCTTAATTTCAGAAAGTTTCCCAGTGGTCGCGTAAGGACCTGAAACGCTGGGAGCGCTGATCCAGATAAGGGAGGAAATGCCAGAACCGAATCCCCAGTCCCCAGCGGGATTCCTAGGGACTCCGTACGGTTTATAACAGCAGACATAATACCAAAGGAATGCCAGTGTCCTAGTCTCTGCCACGTACCCAACAAAAGGCACGCAGCATTAACTTTAGGGTTTGATGGTTCGCTCTAGCTCGCCCCGTGACTCGGGGTGATCGGCATCCCAGACCAAGCCATCGGGCACATCTGGCACCCACTTACGCATAAGCAAGCCACTTTCCTCAGGGTAATCACTCTTTTTACCTGACGGTATGACCATCCCTCGCAGCAGACCAACACAAAGGGAGGGAGGGATCTGCCCGTCCAGCTGCTGTTGGCTGCTCGCGGGGGGCCGGCAACTCAAGCATCGCACTGGAATTTCCTTCGGGCGCTTCACAACAGAGTCCGGCGCGACCGGAGCCAGGGTGAGGTGATACAAAGACGGAGTCAAGTGAATTTTTCTGTTTACACATACATAGCCATATAACGTGTATAGAAACGAGACAACGTCTTCGAACCAGGCGTAAAGCACAGAACACACGATAACTTATGTAGGTATGAACTTATGAAGTCCACTCCTCCTACAAATGACCAGGTGCTGTGTCTCTCCATGGCCGACGTGAGAAGAACCCTGTGCAGGGTCAACCCACGGAAGGCTGCTGGACCAGACAACATCCCTGGCAGAGTGCTCAGAGGATGTGCAGACCAGCTAGCAGATGTTCTCACTGGCATCTTCAACACCTCCCTGAGGAGCACCACCATTCCAACATGCTTCAAGGATGCCACCATCGTTCCCATGCCGAAGAAGTCTTCAGTGTCCTGCCTAAATAACTACCATCCTATTGCACTTACATCCATCATCATGAAGTGTTTTGAGAGGCTCGTCATGAGGCATATCAAGACCCTGCTGCCCCCCTCACTGGACACCCTGCAGTTTGCAACCGCTCAATAGATGATGCCATTGCCACCACCCTACACCTGGCCCTAACACACCTGGACAAAAAAGACACATACGTTCAGATGCTGTTCATAGACTTTAGTTCAGCATTCACCACAATCATCCCTCAGAAACTGATTGGAAAGCTGATCCTATTGGGCCTGAACGCTTCCCTCTGCAACTGGATCCTAGACTTCCTGACTGGGAGACCTCAGTCAGTCTGGATCGGGAGCAGCATCTCCAACAACATCACACTGAGCACGGGGGCCCCCCACGGCTGTGTGCTCAGTCCACTGCTGTTCACTCTGCTGACCCATGACTGTGCTGCAATACACAGCTCGAACCATATCATCAAGTTCGCCGATGACACGACCATGGTCAGCTTACAGAGAGGAGGTGCAGCGGCTAACGGACTGGTGCAGAGCCAACAACCTGCCTCTTAATGTGAACAAAATAAAAGAGATGGTTGTTGACTTCAGGAGGGCACGGAGTGACCACTCCCTGCTGAACATCGATGGCTCGGTAGAGATCGTAAAGAGCACCAAATTTCTTGGTGTTCACCTGATGGAGAATCTCACCTGGTCCCTCAATACCAGCTCCATAGCAAAGAAAGCCCAGCAGCGTCTCCACTTTCTGCGAAGGCTGAAGGAAGTCCATCTCCCACACTCCATCCTCATCACATTCTACAGGGGTTGTATTAAGAGCATCCTGAGCAGCTGCATCACTGCCTGGTTTGGAAATTGCACCATCTCGGATTGCAAGACCCTGCAGCGGATAGTGAGGTCAGCTGAGAAGATCATCAGGGTCTCTCTTCCTGCCATCATGGACATTTACACTATCTGCTGCATCCGCATGAAGTATGAAGGACCCCATGCACCCCTCATACAATCTCTTCTCCCTCCTGCTGTCTGGGAAAAGGCACCGAGGCATTCGGGCTCTCGCGGCCAGACTATGTAACAGTTTCTTCCCCCAAGCTATCAGACTCCTCAATACCCGAAGCCGGGACTGACACCTTGCCCTACTGTCCTGTTTATTATTTATTGTAATGCCTGAACTGTTTTTGTGACTTTATGCAGTCCAGTCTAGGTCTGTAGTCTAGTGTAGCTTTCTCTGTGTTGTTTTTTTTTATTATGTAGTTCAGTCTAGTTTTTTGTACTGTGTCATGTAACATGTCCTGAAAAACGTTGTCTCATTTTTATTATGTACTGTACCAGCAGTTATGGTTGAAATGACAATAAAAGTTGACTTGACTTGAGGTAAAGATAAAATTAACAAATGAATCACACATAAATCACAAACTAAAGTGCATTTCTATTAAATATTGTAAGGTATGGAACAGATTAACCAGTGACACTTGAAATATGATGCGGACGGGAGTTCAGAAGCCTAATGTCCTGAGGCAAGAAACCGTTTCTCATCTCAACCATCAGGCGGGAGACTATCAAGTATAAAATCATGAATGGTCATGATGAGAAATTGTTTCTTCCCTCAGGACATTAGGCTTCTGAACCCCGTCCACATCATATTTCAAGTGTCACTGGTTAATCTGTTCCATCCACTGTACACTGGACCGATTCTACTGAACCAATCCTCCAGGCCCCCACCTTCCTGTGGGTGCTCAACACTCTTTCAGCATCCACTGGTGTGTCTGTGGGTGTCTCCGCAGACCCATCTTCTATCCCCACTGACGGGGTATCAGCCATCCATCAACTCAATATGTCCATGTCCATCAAACTAGGTCACTCCCTGCTGTCTCAGCAAGAATGTTAATGAGCAAAGAAGTGTCCTTGTAGCAAAAGATTGTTTACCTTTCCATCAGTGAAGAAGCCATAATACTTAAATCATTCATCTCTCTCTCTCTCTCTTATCTGTAGCAGATGCCTCTACTTCTGTTAATCTCTCTCTCTCATTAGCAGCATAGTTCCAAGGGGGGGGGGAGGGTTAGCTCTGGACCCCATTTCCATTTGGTTCATTCAGCACACATAACACCCTCACCCTACAAAGAATTTTCACCGGGTGAAAATTAACTAGTAAGGCACATTACAGAGTCTAATATAATACAGACATGTTCATTAACTACAAGAATAACACATATATACTTTCAAATTAACACCTGGATAAACAATCAGCAATTACATTGTCAGTCCCCTTTACATGTTGTATTTTAATATCAAATTCTTGTAACAACAGACTCCAACTTAATAACTGCCTATTTTTATTCTTCATGTTAGTCAAAAATACCAATGGGTTGTGATCAGTATAAACTATCAAAGTTTTCTGTGCCGGACAAAAGTAAACCTCAAAATGCTGTAATGCCAGGATAAGTGCCAGTAATTCTTTTTCTACAGTCGAATTAATTCTTAGCTTAGGTGTATATTACAAAGTGTGAACCAATATATGTGTGATTATAATGTAGTACATTACAGAAGTTTGTGCAAATACTAATCTCTATTTTACTTTTAAACTTAACATTCAGTCGATCTACTATGACCTTGTCCTTATTACTCACATGCTTTGTTCCAAAAAAAATCAAATTCCTGCAGAACCAGATCTTGTTATTCAAAGTGGCATTTGGTCAACCCTTGCCTCTTTTCCACTTAACTCTCATGTGATCAGCTGGCTCACCAGCCCAGATTAAGCCTTCACAGACTCCCTGCGCAGGAGCTGGTTTATCACTAATGTTTTCCAAACTAAGCCCACTTGCTGAACTTCCACACCACTCATTAATTTTAAGCAGGTCATTAATTTTATCTTCAGGATCTTTAATTCTATTAGTTTCCAGTTTAACACCTGCAGGTGATCCCTCTTGGTCAAAACAACACTTCGAGTTTTGTCTCTCCAAATCACATACTTGAACAACATCAAGTTGTTTATCCTTAAATTTCAAAACAAACTGTAATTGATTCGCAGGCACCTTCTGATCAAACCACTGTCCCTTCAGCAAGGTCACTATTTCTAAAACCAATCCAGACTTTAAATTTACTTTATTCAAAATTCCAGTAACACTTTTTCCCTCAATATCTTCAATAACATCCATCTCACCAGCTTTCATCTCATCACTAACTTTTAGAACACTGTCTAACACAAGTGACTGAGAATTCTCACTTCCCACTGGTGTCAAGGTTAACCCCTCACTCACTGAACCAAGTCCATCTGACCCAAAAGGATTGCATTCCTTTTTAACCAAGTCAGACACTTCAGACCTTTCCTGAGCTTCAACACTAGGTTCAGTACCCTGTGAATCCACAAGTACTTCCTCAACTTGCACACAGGCCAACGGGACATCTGCCTCTCCTAGGCTTTCAATAGCAGTCCCCCTTTCAAATTCCAAGTTCCCTTGATCCTCCCAGTTACTCTCTGGGCAACTCCCATCTGGAGTAAGCTCAACCTTGCGGGTTAAAACAACCTTGTCTGCTAACCCAGAAGAATCCCTCAAGGTATCGGCATTCTTTTCATCTAGGACTGCCCTCACATCATTTGGAAAACACTTAAATTCTTCAACTACAACCAGCTCTTTCAAGCTACATGAATCACCAGTGTCCAACCCTGGACCTTCTAGCTGCCACATCTGTTTCTCATCTTGGCTCTGTGCCTCCATAAATTCCTTCCTCGCTCCAAAATGTTCACCTAGGGGTATCTTATGGACCAAGTTCAAAATTCCGTTCCTTGAAATCACTAAATCTGCTTCGTCTCCCTTACTTTTCTTAGCTCCACTATTCTCCGCTTTACCATCCTCTAACCTTTCCTGGTACAGGGCTGGTAAAAACATCTCAGCTAAGTCAATGCTGGACTCATTTAAACTGGTTCCTGTCTCAGCCGCCTTTCTGGACATGCTGCAAGTTACTGCACAGGCGGGATAAATCTTGGAATCTATCGGCAGGTCCCCAGCACTTACAGGCTTGCTTGTCAACTTCACTGCTGAATACAGATCCCCACATGCAAGATCGTTACCCGGTAGGACGTCCACATCGTGCATCAGTAGTTCTGACTGCACCCCTATTTCAACTGGTCCAGATACCAGGTCACACTTCAGAAATATCTTGTGCAGAGGTATGGCCTCAGTCCCTTTTCCAATACCTTTTATCACATTTACCTCCCCAGTCTCGATCTCAGCATCGAATTCTAACACCTTCCTCAGGATCAATGACTGACCAGCCCCAGTATCTCTCCAGATCTGCAGGGAACTGGGGTCTCTCCCTCCTTCCAAAATAAACTTCTCGCACCCCTCCTGGGCTCTATCTAACTTCGTCTTCCTCATCGGTCTGTTGTCCAGCTCAATGCAACCAGTCGGAGATGTCGTCTTTCCTTTTCCTGTCTCCTTCTTCGGAGCAAAGCACTTAAATGCCTTGTGACCAGCTTTCCCACAATTATAACACGTGAAGCTGGGAAACTTCCTGCCAGCCTGCTTTTCCTCCTCCTTGCCTTTTCCAGTAGTCCCCAGCTTATTCTCTGCCTTAGCCGGTGGGCTTTCTCTACTGTCCCTACTGCCTCTCTGGTAGCTCTTATTTGGGTGAAATTTCATCATTTCTCATCTGCTAACATGGCAGTCACGGACAGAGTCTCTATCTCCTTCTCGTCCAGATACGTCCTCATACCTTCAGGGACACAACCTTTGAACTGCTCAATCAGCATTAGCTGTAGCAGTTTGACATAATCCCCAGTGACCCCTTTCGAGGTGCACCAACACTCACAATACATTTGCATCTCATGGGCGAACTCCAAATACGTGCGGACCCACGGCTTTCTCAAATTCCAGAACCTCTGCCGGTATGCCTCCGGATCCAACTTGTAACTCCTCAGTATAGCCCTTTTCACTTCATCATAATCTTTAGCCTCATCCATAGACAATGCAGAATAGGCTTGCTGAGCCTTCCCCTTAAGTACACTCTGTAACAGAACAGCCCACTTCCTCTTAGGCCAATCCTGACTCATAACAACTTTCTCAAAATGGAGGAAGTACATTTCAACATCCATCTCCTCGAACGGCGTTACCAACTTAACATCCTGACCAATCTTGAACCCCTTGTCTGGGTCTGCTGCCTGGTCCCCTCCCTTCGATGCCTTTAACCTTTCTTTTTCCAGCTCAAACTGCTTCTCTCTTTCCCTTTCCCCCTCTGCCTTTCAGCTTCTTCTCTCTGCCTTTCTGCTTCTGCCCTTTGCCTTTCAGCATCCTCTCTTTCCCTCTCTGCCTCCAGCTTCCTTATCCGGAACTCAAGCTCCCTTTGACTTTCCTCCTCCCTTTCCTCTTTCTGTCTCTCTACATCCAACTGTTTAATTCAGTACTCAGGTTCGTACTTTATTTTATCTGCCTGAAGCTGAACCTCAGCCTCAGTAAGTAGTTTACCCTTAAAAAAATAACTCCAACACCTCATCTTCAAATTTCCCCTTGACTACGTAATGATGTGCTATTAACAGCTGGACATGAGCCTTCTTCATGCGAGTGGTCACCTTAATCTTCAACTTCCAAGCAATTCCCAGCAGTACATCCCTTTTAACCTCGTCCAGCCTCTCAGGGGTTAGATCCGCCACAAACTTATTAAACTCAAACTCCATTTCTGCTGACCACCTCTTTGGTTTCCCACACAACCAAAGCAGATAAGGGAATGCACCCCAATCAATTCACCGGCCCCCAATTTGGTAGTCAAATCCCGGACGAGCCCCCAATTTGTTGTGTACCCTGTAATTGAGTTAACAGACCAGCAGAAATGGAATGATACATTGGAGTCTGGTGGTACTGTAACTAAAGGCATTTATTAGTAAACTAAGCAATACAATATCAAAAATGCAAATATACATATAAAACAGGTTAGCAATAATAAAAACAGAAGTGTAGGAATAAGAATCAGCAGTACAAAACAAGCTCTATCGAAGTCTAGGGGTAAATGAATTGTCATAAGAGAAGATAGAGTTCAGTTCAGTCCGTGTTGAGGTAGTTGTTGTTGTGTTGCAATGTTGGAGAGAGAGAGAGAGCAAGCAAGAGATGAGCAGCTGCAGCAGGCAAACCTTCCATCGTCTTCTTGTTCGGTTGTACTGTTGGGGTCATTGGTTATGACCCTTCCATTCCAGGCTAGACCATCCTTCAGCAGTGGACTCGTCACCCAGGCAAGGATGGACACACACACAAGTCCCCACCTTCATCCACTGTACACCGGACCAATTCTCCTGAACCAATCCTCTAGGCCCCCACCTTCCTGTGGGTGCACAACATTCTATCAGTGTCCACTGGTGTGTCTGTGGGTGTCTCCGCAGACCCGTCTTTTATCCTCACTGATGGGGTATCAGCCATCCATCAACTCAATATGTTCATGTCCATCAAACTAGGTCACTCCCTGCTGTCTCAGCAAGAATGTTAACAAGCAAAGAAGTGTCCTTGTAGCTAGAAGATTGTTTACCTTTCCATCAGTGAAGAAGCCATAATATTTAAATCATTTGTCTCTCTCTCTCTTTCTCTTATCTGTAGCCAGTGTCTCTACCTCTGTTCTTCATCTCTCTCTCTCATTAGTAGCATAGTTCCAAAGGGGGGGGGGGGTTAGCTCTGGACCCCATTGCCATCTGGTTCATTCAGCACACATAACACATGCCTTACAATATTTAATAGAAAAGCACTTTAGTTTGATATTTATGTATGATTTATCTGTTAATGGTCTGTTAAAAGGATGCTGTATTGATGGGTGGGAACTTTCATAATACTAAGGCCCCTGTGCACACACTCTTGACGTACAGGGTAGATTTGTAGTCTATGATCTATAATTCCCTGCTACATGCGCCCTCGTGTCAATGGTATCACAGAAGTGATGGTACATTCTTTGAGAATGCACCGATTTCACCTTCCTGATAGAGCAGGAAAGCACAGCTCTTGCTTCCCCGAGAGCTGACACATCTCCCAGTCTAGAAACCGCATCACCATCCCTCTGCCTGGCACAGACCTCAACAGTCAGCCATGGCTTCTGATTTGCCCTCACCCGGATGTGTTTCGTGGTGTTAATGTCCTCCATTCACTTCTCCATGTGGTTGGTCACAGAATCCACATATTCCTCATTCTCATAGGTAGCAGCCTGCCTCAACATGCTCCAGTCCGTGGAGATTCGGAGAGACGCAGCGATTCACTGCCTCTTCAACTCTGTGGGATTGAGCATGAATCGTCACACAGGCAGGAAACAGCTTCCTCCTGGGTTGTTCCAGGGGTGTAGCTGTCGCCTCCGACCAAGGCAGCACTTTCAACGCCAGCTAGGTCATTGCCCAGGATTAGGGTGACCCTCTGCCTGGTAGCGAAGGCCTTTACCCTGGCTGTGACGGACCCACAGACTAGGTCTGACTGTAAGTGGATCGTGTGTAGAGGAACTTTGAAACACGTCATCTCAATTCCCTGACCCACAAAAAAAAAAGTGCCCTCAGAAAAACCTCATGCGTCAGAGTGGATCAAGGACTGTATCACACAACATGGTCACCGAGACTCGTTCGCCTGGCCTACCAGGCTGAGAAACTAGCCCAGGAAATAAGAATGGCTCATAGCTGAGATCAGACTCCCAAATCAGCAGGCGCCCAAGGAGCACCACGGACAGTTTTAATCAGACCCACACTCTCAGACTGGCCCGACTTTTGCGTACATCTCAGGCAATCAGCAATTAAATGACCTGACCTGGGACACTTAAAAAAAAACACTTACGCTCTTCCTTAGTACGAGGTGAAGTCGGAGTAGGCTATTTCTCATCTTGAGCCTGAGCGACATTGAGCCCCTTCTCACTGCTCTGAGGATGCTCACTGCTTTTACAGTCTCGATATTGAGACTATCGTACAGATTTCCCTCTCCCCTTCTCACTCTCTCCGTCCCCTCTTTCTCTCTCTGTCCCCTTCCCTCTTTCGATCCCTCTCTCACTCTCTCCGTCCCCTCTTTCTCTCTCTGTCCCCTTCCCTCTTTCGATCCCTCTCTCACCCTGTCCATCCCCTCTTTCTCTCTTTCCATACCCCTTCCCTCTTTCCATCCCTCTCTCTCTCTTCCTGTCTCTCTCTTTCTCGCTCTCTCTCTGTCTCCTCCTCTCTCTCACCCTCTCCATCCCCTCTCACTCTCCCCTTGCCTCTCCCCCTCTTCCTCTCTCTCCCCCCTCTCCCCCTCTCTCCCCCTTTCTCCCCCTCTCTCTCCCCCTCTCTCCCTCTCTCCCCCTCTCTCCCTCTCTCTCCCCCTCTCCCCCTCTCTCCCTCTCTCTCCCCCTCTCTCCCCCTCTCCCTCTCTCTCCCTCTCTCTCCCCTCTCTCCCCCTCTCTCCCCTCTCTCCCCTTCTCTCTCCCTCTCTCTCCCTCTCTCCCTCTCTCTCCCCCTCTCTCCCCCTTTCTGTCCAGTTTTCCTTGGCTGTGCCGTTTCGTTGTCATTCGCCATGTAGAGCGCTGCTGGACCCGGCTCCTTGTCAGGACTATTCTAGTTGGGGTTTAGAGAGCGCAATTTAGAGAAGCCTGCATCCGGGAAGAGAGGGGGCCACTGGGGGAGAATCGGTAGTTAACGATTGTTTCTAGCTAGTTTCTCTATTGACAGATAATAGTTTTCGTTCTCTAACATGGGTTTCCATATTGTGGATTTTGGCTTTTGGATTAGGTTGCTCTGCATCACTTCGGTAAATACTGTAAATATACTGCAAGAGTTGTTTTCATGTCACAAACAACACTAACACCAGGAGCGGACTTGTTTTTATGTTCCTTCCCCGACAGCCCCAGACCTGAGTGAACAGGGGATCCTAACAGTGAAGGAGATACTTAAAGAGTTGTTTGTTTCAGTATTTATCAAGGAAAAGGATGTGGAGGACCAGGAGATCAGTGCGGAGTGTATACTACCACAGGGCGTTTAGAGGTCAAGGAAGAAGAAGTGTTGGGCTTCCTAAGGTGGATATGTCCCCAGGACCTGATGAGATTTACCCTAGTTATTGAAAGAGGCAAGAGACAAGATTGCCGGACCGTTGACCAGTATCTTCATGTCCTCTCTAGCCACAGGTGAGGTCCTGCAGGACTGGTGAGTGGTTAACGTTGTACCTCTGTTTAAGAAGAGAACAAGGGCAAATCCTGGGAACAATGGACCAGTGAGCCTCACATCAGTTGTAGGGAAAGTGCTGGAAAAACTCTTAGGGATAGGATATATGAACATTTGGATCCCCATGACCTAATTAGCAAGAGTCTAGGTAGGAAGGATTAATGTTTGGGTGTTTTTGATTTAGTTTTTAACTGATTCAGCCCACATTGAGGACCATAAGTCCTGTTCCTGTGCTGTACTGTTTTATATTCTATGATTTTTTTTCTGCACAAGATGGGGTGTAGGGGTTTGGGGCTTGATGTCCTTGTTGCCGTTTGCACTATTTGTTATTTCTTTTGTATGAGGGGGACGGGTTTGGAGTTTGATGTGCTTATCGCTGTCTGCACATTTTTTTTTGGCCGGAGGGGTTGGTTTGGGGTTTAATGTTCCTGTTGCCATTTGCGCAATTTCTTTGTGTGTGAGTGTGTGAGTGTGTGGATGGTTTTCTTTGTTCCATGATTTTCTGGAGAAGACAAGTCTCTGAATTGTATACCATAGATATACTTCGACAATAAATGAACTTGGAATCTTTGCATCTTGAATCTTGAATTTATTATCAAAGTACATATATGATAACACACCATATGTTAAACTCGATCAGTTTTCTTCCAAACAATTATAGGCAGAAAGAAATTCAACAGAATTTTTCAAAAACCTATACATAAGCAGACAAGCTCTGACAAACAACCAGTACAGTGATGTCAGCAAATTGCACTGATGTCAGCTGCAAATAAATGAAGTAAAGTTTAGATGTTTAGAACACTATGAGAGGTGTAAATAAGGTAGTTTTTACTGAGGGTCTGAATAACTAATACCAGAGGACATGTACAGTACTGTACAAAATTTTTAGGCACATAATGAGGGTGTCTAAGACATTTGTACAGTACTGTAGTAATTTTATGTATTGCACTGTACAAAAAAACAACAAATTTCATGACATATGTGGGTCGTGATAAACCTATTCCAATAGGAGTCTCTATTATGGACTGAGAGTGGGAAAGGGGCAGAGAGAGGGGAATCACGGTTGGGAAAAGGGGAAGGGAGAGGGAATGGAGCTGGAAGTACCAGAGAAACATTCTGTAATGATTGATAAGCAAATTGACCTTTGCTGGTGTCTCAGGGCTGGGTGTGTCTGCACCTACATAACCCCCACCCACCCCAGAACTCCTTCCCTGCAACCTGTACCACACCCTTCCCGTGATGCTTTGCCCACACTCTTCCCAACATCAGTTGCTCCCGCCGGATTTACAAACTGGCTTTCCACTTCACAAAGGCAAATACAGTACTGAGCAAAAGTCTTGGGCACCCTAGCTATATATATGTGCCTGAGATTTTTAGCTGTATTTAAGCTGAAGTTCTGTATTTAAGATGATAGAGGGGGAAATGTCTAATACCTTTAAGGTGAGAGGAGATAAGTTCAAGGCGAGAGGGGATAAGTTCAAAGGAGATGTACGTGGCAATTTACTTTTACAGAGTGGTGGATACCTGCAATGTGCTGACAGAGGTGGAGGCAAATATGATGAAGGCATTTAAGATGTTCTTAGATGTTCATACAAAAGTGCAGTAAATTGAGGAATACGGACCTTTAATACGCAGAAGAGATGAGTTAGACATTTAATTCCTATTTTTATTGGTTCAGCACAATATTGTGGGCCATAGGACCTGTCCCTGTAATGCACTATTCTATGTTTTATGAAAAAATAAGAGATTTTCAGCATTTCCAACAATATCTGGACAAGCAGATTCCAAAAGACTGTTCAGATAATGTGAGGAGCATCTTAACATCAGATGACAACACAGAAATACATTCCAAAAATATATTTAGTCCAAAATTCAATGAATTAGGATCACAACCCAACATAAAAACATGCAAAAAATTAAGCTTGCAAAATCTATTCATAAATGGACTATATATATCATTCCATTGTTTTATAAGTTGTATTAATAATGGATCAAAGATACGTGACTTCTTTAGAAGATCTCAGGTCAATTGCTTCAATTTGTTGAGAATTTTAACGTCTGAAAAGGAAAACAAAGAATTTTAGGATTGGTGGAACTAATGTGCTCAAGTTGACAATCAGGAATAGAAATTCCTGATTCAATCCAGAATAGAAATATAATTTATGTACATATATTTATCTTGTGTATATATTTACACAGGCCATCTTCTCGACCTCTTGTCCTCCACCCCTTCTGCGAGGCTCCACCCTCACTATTCCCAACATCATTTCCTCCTGCCAGATTTACAAATTCGCTCGCTGCTACACATACTGTCCAAAAGTCTTAGGCACTTTAGGGAGGTACTGTATTTGTGCCTAAGACTTTTGAACAGTACTGAATATTTCCAAAGAAAACAATGTTCCTTCAGACCAAGGTGGACAACACAGTACGCGTAACTCACACACAACACCTTATGCAATATTACCACATATAAATTAACAAATAATAAGGTGCGTTTATAACCCAAGCCAAAAAGTAAACAGTATAATGTTACAGGCGCTTCATACATGTTGAAACCAGGGTGGTGGCAGGGAGTTCAGTACTCTCATAGTCTGGAAGAAGAAGTTGTTTCCCATCCTTGTCCAAACACCTTTGTACTTTCTGCCTGATGGTAGGGAGTCAAAGAGATTGTTGGATGAATGGGAGCTATTCTTGAGAATGTTAGTGTGAGGGTCACTAGCGAACTCAAGTGGAGGAATCACAGAGAGACTTCGGCAATTCAAATCAAACTAACTATTTATTGCAGAAATTAACAAGAAAAACTAACACGAGCTCAGGCAAACTATACGGGAAAAAAAATCACTGACGATGCACAGAAGAACTCAGTCTGAGTTTCACCCGACAAGGAACCACAACAACCCGACAGAGAGGGGTTGGCATGCCCCCCACCAAAATACACCCTGGAATTCTGGACATAGACAATACGGTGCTAATTAAATTATCGCAAATTGAATAAAAGTGATAAATACAAAGAGAGATCCCACTTGCAAATCAAAGTGAAAATCCAGAGTTAGTGAAAAGACAAACAATTGCACATAAAAGGTAAACAATCCAGGGACAACGCATACAAACAAGGTGACACCAAGAAATTCCAGTCCACATACAAACTTCTAAAAATCTCTCCTGTTTCTTTAAAAACAATCCCTGCTTCTGACATCTCAGTTGACTGGAAGAGCCTGTTTCCATGCTCTGTAACTATGTATTCATTATTGTACTTCATAGGTTTATTTTGTCTTTGCATTGTACTGCTGCCATTTAAATATCAAATTTTGCATCAAACAAATCAGTGCTAAAAATCTGAACATGGCATTCCTTTTAGACTAGTGAGATTAGCATCAGATATTTTATGGGATTATAAATAATCGGACCTCAGCAAACTGAATAATTTGTGAAGATGGAGGTGACTGATACAAGTGTCTAATTAGCTACACTACATCCAAGGTAAACTTGAATTAAACTTTCACCTCATCTCTGCACTTTTAAGGCTGTCAATGCTATTTGAACCAGGTTTTCCTGTATGGTTTGATCTCAGTAGCCACTTTTTTGGGTACACATGTACACCTATTCGTTAATGCAAATTTCTCATGAGCCAATCATGTGGCAGCAACTCAATGCGTAAAGGCATGCAGACATGGTCAAGAGGTTCAGTTGTTTTTCACACCAAATATCAGAATGGGGAAGAAATCTGATCTAAGTAACTTTAACCGCGGAATGTTTGTTGGCGCCTGACAGGGTGGTTTGAGTATCTCAGAAATCCTGGGTTTTTACAAACAGAAGTCTCTAGAGTTTACAGAGGATGGTGTGAAAACCAAAAAAATAAACATCCGGTAAGTGGCAGTTCTCTGGGCAAAAATGCCATATTAATGAGAGAGATCAGAGGCGAATGGCCAGACTATTTTAAGCTGAAAGGAAAGCAATAGTAACTCAAATAATCAAGTGTTAAGAGCAGTTTTCAGAAGAGCATCAGATTGGTCAATAAATGAGATCTGAGTGACATTGACCGTGGAATTACTGTTGGTGCCAGACAGGGTGGTTTGAGTATCTTGGAAAATGCTGATCTCTTGATGTTTTCACAACAGCTGTCTCCAGACTTTACAGGAATGGTGTGAAAAACAAAAACAAAAAATCCAGTGAGTAGCAATTCTATGGGTGAAAACGCCTTGTTAAGGAGAGAGATCGGGGAAAATCGTGAGACTGGTTCAAGCTGAGAGGAAGGTGACAGTAACTCAAATAACCACGTGTTACAACAGTGGTGTGCAGAAGAGCATCTCTGAATGAACGACACATCAAATCTTGAAGTGGATGGGCTACGGCAAGAGAAGGCCATGAACATACACTCAGTGGCCACTTTATTGGTACCTTCTTTACCAAATACAGTGGCCACAGAATATTTCTCTTAGTTGCTACAAAAACGTCTTCATAAAATGCAACTAAAAGTCTATTTAAAAAGTAAGGAAAGGCATTCCAACGTACTCTGTAGGGAAGCTGGCAGCTGATGCAATTCCACACTGATTATTCTTGTTTCTTGACATATAAATGTATCCGCCATTTGCCCCAGCTAAGAAAAACAAAACATCGTTAAAGAAGAGTTAAAATCCAATTTTGGTAATCATACTTAGAAGAAGTTAACTTTATTTATCACATATGTAATACCGTGCAAAAGTTTAGATGCATACATAAAGCTAGGATGCTAAGACTTTTGCACCGTACTGTATTTGCCAACGTGGAACAGGGAGTGAATTTGTAAATTTGGCGAGGCCGGAGCAGTGCAGTGGTAGTGCAGTACAGCACAGTCACAATTACTCTCAGCAGATTTACAAACTCATTTTCCGCTCCACTTTGACAAATACAGTAACTCAGTACTTTGCAATTCGTACCTGACTCTTTCACAGTACTATATATACTGTATATATAAAATTGTATATCCTATTATAATTTGATTTATTACTATTGAACCTTCAATACATTCAGCACATTATGGAAGCAGAACAGCTGAAGTCATTCCCTCAAAATGCTGGAGGAACTCAGCAGGTCAGGCAGCATGTATGGAAATTAATAATCAGTCAACATTTCGGGCCAAGACTCTTCTTCAGGGCAAGTTATTGTTTAAAAATTCAGGACTGGAATGGCCCGGTGAATTTGAAATAATATATGTGCATTCAAAGGCATTTTATAAAGTTCCTTGCAAAAGGTGGTTAGTTAGAGTTGCAGGTCATGGAATCGAAAGCAAGTTTTTGAACTGAGAGAGTAATTGGTTGAGCCTCAGGAGGCTTGGGGAAGGAGAAAAACATGTATTTACACTGTTCAGGTGTGATTGGTGAGGTCCCACAAGGATCAGTGTTGGCCATAACCAATGACTGTATTGTTTAAACAATGTAGATGATGGAGTGTATGGGGTGTCTAGGGAGGGGTAGTGTCCCTGGTGGGGGTACTGCCGTGCCCTTTTTTAGGGAAGCTCATCCACCTTTGGTCTGCACCTGGTGCTCGGATCTCACCTGTGGCTCCAAGTAGCTGTAACACGCGCAGCGGCCACACCCTGGTAAACCGTCTCGGCAGACAGGCCAAACCAGGTGAGGCTAGCCGACGGGCCTTCGACCCTCAGTGAGGTAGAGGGTCTGCCTATCCCAGCGTGTGAAGTCTGGCCCTGGCGGATTGAGCGGAGGAGACCGATTAATGGTCCAACGGTCAAGGAGGCAGGTCCAGCAGGCGTTGTGGAGCGCGAAGAGCACGACAGGACACTTAGACGTCCTGGTCATCCACTGCAGCAGGAGAGGTCCCCAGCCGTAACGGTTGTCCATGCCAGTGGACCAAAGTCTCTTCGGCCGAGAGAGTGGGACTGCCCCGTGCAATGGCTGTTCTACTTAAAACTCCATCACGCACAGGTTTCAGATGAGGGAATACTTGCTGGTGTCAGGCCAACCATTCTATCAGCTGTTGGGACAGAAGAATTAGACCATAAGACTGTAAAACTATGTGTTCAAACTTAAAAGTGCATTGTATTATCAAAGTATGTATACTTCATACAAGCCTGGGAGTCAGCCCCTTACAAGCAGAGAAACCCGAAAGAACCCATTCAAGGCAAACACCCAGAGCGGCGAGAGAGAGAGAAAAATGTGGAACAATACAAGCAAGCAAACAGCATTCAGAACCGAGGTTCACTGCAGCCGATCTAGACGCCTACTAGCTGCAGGCCACAGCCTCAGTCCTGCACAGATTTGAGCAAACGCCATGGAACAGGTGGGATGCTGGCAGCTCTGGAAATCCCAGGGGCTTTGGAATCCAAGGACATTACAATATCATGAGCAAGTAAAACCATCCTCCAGGAGGACCACAACCTTGCCGTAGCGTTTGGAGGCTTGCGTGTCTCAGTGACCCAGAGAGCTGTGCTGGCTGGAGTCAGGGCTTTGTGGCTCTCGGTGGGGTCACCCAACCCAAACAGGTCAGAGGGCGGAGGCCAGACTGAGAGCGGTCCGCTGGTCCTCTAAGTTTGGGGTTTCAGCTCAGGGCTAACGATCCTGACTGGTAAAACAAAACTGTGACAGGAACAGCAATGAAGAATCCTTCTACACCCGACTGTGACGGTACTCCGGAGTCTCCACCCGGGACTTGCATGGCTGACGGTAGTGAAGACCGAGAGAAAGCTACCAACACAAAGAAGGAAGCCAAAAATGCCGCCAGAGATGGAGGACCTTCATTGCTGCCCTAAATGCCAGTGGCGTAATGGGAAAGCCATCATCACTGTCAGGTAAAATAATATGAAAGGATACAAATCAAATGACCTGGTTCTAAAGGACATGACGATATGAGGGCAGAAGTTATGTTAAATCCATATAAAGCTAAATTTTACATCCCACTCTTTTTCCTATTTTAAATGGGTTTCTGGTACTGTAAGAGCCTGTGATCTGCAGTTTATCATATTTGACTTTCTGCCCCATTGCTTCCAGGAATCTGCAATGAACCACAATGCAGTAGGATATTGTCTCACCCTCGCTGCTCTTGTCGTTGGATATGGGTTGTCATGAGGATGTGACCACTGGCTGGTTAAGAACAGGTATCATGTAAACCCATAAATTGTGAACGTTGTATACAATCCTTAAAATTTATTGAATCCTGTCCGTGTCCGGAAATATATCGTTCTTTTAATTCTGAGTATCTCTGATATCCGGGCTGGCGGGGTAGAGATTTGTCTCCACGAAAGGTGGTGGCTTTTCCTTTCCTCTGCCAGCCTGTAAGTGGGCAAGGTGTAGCACTGCATAACGGCACCCCCTCCCCACCAATCAGGGTCCGGTGAAGCCAAGGGAGCAGGTGGTGGATGGTCGTATGAGCAGCCGGTGCACATCCCAAGTCCTGGCTATGCGACCGCTGAGCAGCTCTGGGCTCCTTATCTATGAAAGAATGCGTTGACATTGGAGAGAGTTCAAAGGAGGTTCACGGAAAAATGGTTCCAGGTCTTGAAAGGCTTAACATATCGGGAGCTTTTGACGGCTCTGGGCCTGTACTCACTGGAATTCAGAAGCCGGAGGGGTGATCTCATTGAAACCAATAGAAAATGCCTCAATAGAGTGAATGTGGAGAGGATGTTTCCTATGGTGGGGAGTCCAAGACCACAGGACACAAACTAAGAATGGAGAGATGTCCTTTTAGAATGGAGATGACGAGGACATTTTTTAGCCAGAAAGCGGTGAATCTGTGGAATTCGTTGTCACAGGTGGGTGTGGAGGCCAATTCTCTGGGTATATTTATGGCAGAGGATGGTAGATTCTTGATTAGTCAGGGTGTGAAGGGATACCAGGAGAAGGTAGGAGACTGGGGCTGAGAGGGAAATGGATAAAACATGATGAAGTGGCAGAGACGACCTGATAGGCCAAGCCCTGCCTCAGTTGTCGAGCATCCCTCATTGATTCCAGTAGCTCCACCTCACTCATGAGACGCCTTTCTGGAGATCATACCTCCACCTCTTGGATCATTCTCGATCTCCCCACTTGACTACCTCTGATCTGGGTCTGAGCAGCTTCAAGATTTCCTTGTTCATCCAGGGCTTCTTACAGGGGAAAACCCTGAGTGATTTGGCAGTGACACACTTAACCACATCTGTTTTAATAAAATCAGTAACAAACCTGGTGTCGTCATTCAGGTCCTCACATGTGTTCTTGAACAAGGCCCAGTCCTCTGATTCAAGGTGATTCTGTGACTGTTCCTCTGCCTCCCGTGACCAACTGTTCGTCATCTTGATCTCTGGAGCCTTGCTCTTTAGGCTTTGTCTTTAGGCAGGTAGTTGGAGTGCAGCCAAATGATCTAACTTGTCAAAATGCGGTCTCGGGATGAAGCGATAGGCAATCCTCATCATAGAGGTCTCACTTGTTGGGACCTCTGGTGCAATAGATTACGTGCTGGTGATAATTGGGCTGGGATTCCTTCAAACAGGCCTGGTTAAAGTCACCAACTATAATTTGGAATGCATCAGGAGAGGCCGTTTCTTGTTTGCAGACAACACTGTGCAATTTTGTGAGTGCCTGCTTGCAATCAGCCGCCGGTAGTATGTAAACTGCAGTCAAGATCATGGATGGGAACTCACGAGGCAAATAGAATGGTCTATGTTTAACCGTTAGTTGTTCTAAGTCAGGGGACCAAGAAGTTGACATAACCCCAACGTTCATGCACCATCAAGAATTGACTAAAACACTTACACTGCCACCTCTTTTCTTACCAGAATTTGAGGTCCAGTCCCTTCTGAAAATCATAAAACATTCTGGTTGGATAACTGCGTCTGGCGTGTTTGCTGTTAACCAAGTTTCAATGCAACAAACAATTGAGATCTGCCTCATCTGCCTCTGAAGCAGCAGCCTTGCCTTGCGATTGTCAACCTTATTTTTAAGCAACTGCACATTCGCCAACGGGATGCTTGGTAGAGGAGCTTATAAATACGGCCTGGTATTTTGCTGAGCATTGATACCTTTTCTAATTCTAAATTTCCCAAATACCCTCTTTCAAAATCCAGGTCTCTGGATAATTTGCTGTAACACAAGGCTGGACAAACTTGGGTTGTTTTCTCTGGAGCGGCAGAGGCTGAGAAATTGGATGTCAGAGGGGAAGAAGCTGTTCCTGAATCACTGAGTGTGTAACTTTAGGCTTCTAGATCTCCTTCCTGATGATAACAGGAATTTAAGAAATTTAAAAGTGGATAAATCTCCGGGTCCTGACAGGATATTCCCCAGGACCTTGAGAGAAGTTTGTGTAGAGATAGCAGGAGCTCTGACGGAGATCTTCCAGATGTCATTAGAAACGGGGATTGTGCCGGAGGATTGGCGTATTGCTCATGTGGTTCCATTATTTAAAAAGGGTTCTAGAAGGAAGCCTAGCAATTATAGACCTGTCAGTTTGACATCAGTGGTGGGTAAATTAATGGAAAGTATTCTTAGAGATAGTATTTATAATTATCTGGATAGACAGAATCTGATTAGGAGTAGCCAGCATGGATTTGTGCGTGGAAGGTCATGTTTGACTAACCTTATTGAATTTTTTGAAGAAATTACAAGGAATGTTGATGAGGGTAAGGCAGTGGATGTAGTCTATATGGACTTCAGCAAAGCCTTTGACAAAGTTCCACATGGAAGGTTAGTTAAGAAGGTTCAGTCGTTAGGTATTAATGCTGGAGTAATAAAATGGATTCAACAGTGGCTAGATGGGAGATGCCAGAGAGTAGTGGTGGATAATTGTTCATTGGGATGGAGGCCAGTGACTAGTGGGGTGCCTCAGGGATCTGTTTTGGGCCCAATGTTGTTTGTAATAAACATAAATGATCTGGATGATGGGGTGGTAAATTGGATTAGTAAGTATGCCGATGATACTAAGGTAGAAGGTGTTGTGGATAATGAGGTGGGTTTTCAAAGCTTGCAGGGAGATTTATGCCAGTTAGAAGAATGGTCTGAACGTTGGCAGATGGAGTTTAATGCTGAGAAGTGTGAGGTTCTACATTTTGGCAGGAATAATCCAAATAGAACATACAGGGTAAATGGTAGGGCATTGAGGAATGCAGTGGAACAGAGAGATCTAGGAATAGTGCATAGTTCCCTGAAGGTGGAGTCTCATGTAGATAGGGTGGTGAAGAAGGCTTTTGGAATGCTGGCCTTTATAAATCAGAGCATTGAGTACAGAAGTTGGGATGTAATGTTGAAATTGTACAAGGCATTGGTAAGGCCAAATTTAGAATGTTGTGTACAGTTCTGGTCACCGAATTATAGGAAAGATATCAATAAATTAGAGAGAGTGCAGAGACGATTTACTAGGATGTTACCTGGGTTTCAGCGCTTAAGTTACAGAGAAAGGTTGAACAAGTTAGGTCTCTATTCACTGGAGCGTAGAAGGTTGAGGGGGGATTTGATCGAGGTATTTAAAATTTTGAGAGGGATAGATAGAGTTGATGTGAATAGGCTGTTTCCATTGAGAGTAGGGGAGAGTATATGGACAGGAAAGGAGTGTAGGGTTATGGGCTGAGTGCGGGCAGGTGGGACTAGGTGAGATTAAGAGTTCGGCATGGACTAGGAGGGCCGAGATGGCCTGTTTCCATGCTGTGATTGTTATATGGTTATATGATAACAATGAGAAAAGGGCATGCCCTGGGTGGTGGGTGCCCTTAATAATGGACCGCCTTTCTGAGGCACCGCTCCTTGATGTCTTGGCTACTACGGAGGCTAGAACCCAAGATGGAGCTAACTAATTTTACAACTTTCTGTAGTGTCTTTTGATCCTGTGGAATAGTGACCTCCCCCTTCCCCATACCAGATGATGCTGCAGTCTTTCAAAATGGTCTCCATAGTACATCTATAGAAGTTTTTGAGTGTTTCAGTTGACAGACAAAATCTCTTGAAGCTCCTAATGAAATATGGCTGCTGTCTTGCCTTCTTTATAGCTGCAACAATATTTTGTGACCAGGTTAGATCCTCAAAGATCCTGACAACCAATAACTTGTAATTTCTCACTGTCTCCACATCTGATCCCCTTATGGGGAATGGTTTGTGTTCCCTTCCCTTACTCTTCCAAGAAGTTCATAATCAGCTCTTTCATCTTAATGGCATTGAATGCAAGGTTGTTGCTGTGATACCACTCAACTAGCTGGTATATCTTGCTCTTGTATGCCCTCTCATATTTATCTGAGATTCTACCAACAATGGTTGTATCATCAGCAAATTTATAGATGGCATTTGAGCTATGCCTAGCCACACAGTCATGTGTATATAGAGAGTAGAGCAGTGGGCTAAGCACACACCCCTGAGGTGCACCAGTGTTGATTGGCAGCAAGGTGGAGATATTATCACCAATCCATACAGATTGTGATCTTCTAGTTAGGAAGTCGAGGATCCAATTGCAGACAGAGGTACAGAGGCCCAGGTACTGAAAGTTATCAATCCGGATTGTGGGAATGATGGTGATAAATGCTGAGCTATAGTCAACGAACAGCATCCTGACATGGGTGTTTGTATTGTCCAGGTGATCTAAGGCCACGTGAAGAGACATTGAGATTGCCGTAGACCTATTGTGGTGATAGGCAAGTTGTAGTGGGTCCATGTGTTCGCTGAGGCAGGAGTTCATTCAAGCCATGACCAATCTTTCAAAGCATTTCATTGCCATAGATGAGAATGCTACTGGATGATAGTCATTAAGGCAGCTCTAACTACTCTTCTTAGGCACTGATATATTTATTGCCTTTTTGAAGCAGGTGGGAACTTTCAGCTGTAGCAGTGAGAAGATGAAAATGTCCTTGAATAGTCCCACCAGTTGGTTGGCACAAGTTTTTGGAGCTTTACCAAGTACTCCATCGGGGCCTGCTGCCTTGCGAGGGATCACCCTCCTTAAAGACAGTTTGACATCAACTTCTGTATGATTTGCCAAGAAGAATTGTTAACGTTCTTATATCATAAAACTTTCCCAAATGAATGACTAGATTTGGATTTAGATTTGTTTAAGATCAGAGAATGTATATAGCATACAATCTGAAATTCTTACTCTTTAATGACGTCCATGAAAGAAGAAACCCCATCAAATGAATGATAGAACATCGAAGCCCCACTCTCCCCACAGAAGTAACAGCAAAACCATCAAACACCTTCAACTACTGGACCATTTCACCTTTCATTTCCAATAAGTTTAACCATAGGACTATTTCCATTTAACCATAGGACCTATTACATGTCCAACATCTTCAAACATTGGACCACTTACTCTTTGACATCCAATAAATTCAACCATTGGACCAATTCCCCCTTGATGTCCAATAACATCAAACATTGGACCATTTTGCCTTCATTTCCAAAACTTTAACCATTAGACCACTTCCCATTACATGTCTAATGTCTTCAAACATTGGACCATTTCCTCTTTGATGTACAATGATTTCCACAATTGCACAATTTCACATTTTGATGTCCATTAACTTCAGCCATTATTCCATTTCACATTGAACATCCAATTATTTCAAGATGGGACCATTTCCTATTTGTTGTCCAATAACATAAACCATTGGACTATTCCCCAGTAAATGTTGAATAACTTCAACCATTGGACCATTTCCTATTAAATGCCCAATAACTTCAGCAATTCGACTATTTCACTTTTGATGCCCCATATCTTCAAATCTTGGACCATTTTGCCTTTGATGTCTAATCACATTAACCATTGGACCATTTCCCCTTTGATATCCAGTATCTTCAACCACTGGACTATTTCCCTGTAAATATCCACTTACTCCAGCCATTCAACAATTTTCCAGTAAATGCCCAATCATTTCAACCATTGGACTATTTTGTCTTTGATGTCCAGTAACTTTAACCATAGGACCATTTCTTATTTGATGTCAAATAATGTCAACCTTTGGATCCTTTTCCATACTAATATCCAGAACCTACAAACATTGACCATTTACCCTTTGATGTCCACTAAATTCAACCATTGCATCATTTCCCAAAAAATTTCCAATAACCACCTGTTGGACCATTTCCCCTTTGATGTCCAATCGGTTCAAACATTGGACTAATTTCCCTTGATATCAAATAACTTCAACCATTGGACTGTTGCCTTTGATTTCCAGTATCTTCAACCACTGGACCATCGCCCATTACATATCTAATGCCTTCAACAATTGGACCATTTCCTCTTTGATGTCCAATAAATTCCACCATTGCACCATTTCCTTCTTGATGTCCAATAACTTCAAACATTGGACCATGTCCCATTTGATATCCAATAACTTCAACCAGTGAACCGCTTTCTGTTAAGTGTCCAATATCTTCAACCATTGGAACATTTTACATTAAAATGTCCTATAGGTTCAAGCATTAAATCATTTCCTGTTAAATGCCCATAACTTCAGCCTTTGGACCATTTCCCCTTTGATGTCCAGTAAGTTCAAACATTGGACCATTTCTCACTAAGTCTGCAATAACTTCAATCACTGGACCATTTCCCCTTTGATGACCAATAACTTTAAACATTGTGCCACTTCCTATTAAATGTCTTATAACTTTGCCCATTGGACCATTTCCCCTTTGATGTCCAGTAAGTTCAAACATTGGACCATTTCTCATTAAGTCTGCAATAACTTCGCCCATTGGACCATTTCCCCTTTGATTTCCAATAAGTTCAACCATTTGACCATTTCCCAATAAATGTCCAATAACTTCAATAATCGGTCCACTTCCCCTTCGATATCCAGTAACTTCAAACATTGGACCATTTCTCATTTGATGCCCAATAACTTTAGCTGTTGGACAATTTCCCATTAAATGTTCAAAATTTCAGCCATTAGACCATGTTCCTTTTGATGTCTGATAAGTTCAACCATTGGCTTTGATCTCCAGTAACTTCAGTTTTACTTGAGATTCTTCATACCACTTGAATCGCCTTGATGTGAAAGGCAGTCATTCTTAACTCCTATGTGAAATTCAGCTCCATGTTCTATGTTTGGACCAGTGCTGTGATGTAAAGAAAGTTTTTGGTACATTGGCTTTCACAAGTCATAGTATGAGACTAGAAGATGGGATGTTATTTGAAGTTATATAAGACTTTGGTGATGCCAGATTTGGAATATTGTGTGTAGTTTTGGTCACCTGCCTACAGGAGGGATATAAATAAGTTTGAAAGAGTACAGAGAAAACATACAAAGACGTTGCCAGGTCTGGAGGACCTGAGTTTAGAGGGTGTGTGCAGTCTCAAGAGGCTGGATAAACTTGGTTTGCTTTCTCTAGAGCACTGAGGGGAATTTCTGACACAGATTTACAAGATACTGAGAGGCACAGATAAAGTGGACAGAGAGTATCTTTGTCCCAGGGTTGCAGTGAAAATGTACAAAGATGTTGCCGGGTCTGGCGAAACTGAGTTATAAGGAAAGATATAATGGTTCAGAATGGACCCGATGGGCCAAAGGGCCTTTTTATGTGCCTTATTTTTTGGGTAGATGGAGCTCGTCGGCCTGGGAAGGCAGTCCATCTAAGAGAGAGAAAGCTCTGATTTCAAACCTCCGCTGTCTTGCGGCCATACCCACTCATGGGAAAGGCTTCGGGAGTAAACCCTGAGGACAAATCCGGAGCTGGAGTCCCTAAGGCAGTCCGATGTTGTCTTCAACCTCACTCTGGCAACTCCTGTGACGACACCGGTGCCAAGCTGTATCGGCCCTTGCCCTTCCCTTGGACAACATCAGTGGCGTGGAAAGGGGAGACTCGCTGCATGGGCAACCGCCAGTCTTCCATACAAACCTGCCCAGGTCTGCGCCCTGGAGAGGGTGCAGATCCACAGTCTCACAAGACTAATGGATGCCACACATTTTTCTATGACTCTCTCAGTGTTCAGTCAAAATGATGAGAGCCTAAATAGTCTTGCAGGAGCCATGTATCTATTTTCTCTGTCTGTATTGTACTTTGTGTTGTGCATTTATAATCAGTAACGGTATTTGTCATGTGAGTTGGGGCCTAGTAGAAATAAGTGCGTATCATCACGTATTCAGACAATTGCGCCATTAGTTTAGCTAGAGGTAGACTGAGCAGGGTATGGTTATTTTTTGTTTAGACCGCTAACTTTGCTTCTTTCACTGGTTTTGCTAATGTCACTAATATTGGTCGCTCAACTTTGCTGGCTTCGTATTAAAGGATGGAACGTACTTCTTTCAACTTGGAACTCAATTATTTGAAGTGCATCATGTGGTGTAAATTCCCAAACTCAGTCCCTCTATGGTTTTGTCTGGTTTATCAAGTAACTGTCTCTTATGTGCTACCGTATTTTTACATTGCTTTCCATGGACATCAAAATGTAGGGAACATGTTGTAATATTGAAAGCCAAACTATTCAGTTAAAAAGTTTCAAGAATAAACTGGTGAAAATAAGATCAAACAAGGTATTACAGGAACTCATTGTCCAGGAAATGCTTTTTTGCTAACATAAGGAGATTCATTTGAGAGGTGTTATGATGTGGGAGCTGCTGAATTTCACACTGGGCTATCTGATGTCACCCTTCCACTGCAAGTGTTTACCAGAAAAGTGACGCTGGTACAGAATGTGAACACCATGATTTTTCATTGATGAAAGGCATCAAAATCGGAGCAGATGATAGACACATGACCATCGCCGTGTCTGCTTCACAACTGATGAATTTGTGGATCTGTTCTTTATAGTTCCAAGCCCCTGCCTGATCCTCCTAACTAGAAGCACAAGAGGTCCCACAGACACCAGAAATCCTCAGCAGGAACGCACAGAATGCTGGAGGAATCCAGCCGGTCAGGCAAAATTGAAGGAGGGGAATCATTCAGGCTGAGACCCTTCATCAGGATGGTGAAGGAAGAGTGGAGAAGCCACAATAAGAAGATGGGAGAGGGGAGAGTGCACAAGTTGGCAAGTGATAGATAAAGCCAGGTGAGGGGGGAGGTAGGCCCGTACTTTTTTTCTACTCCCACCCCTTTAAACCATGCCACCGAGCTCATGATTTAATCATGAAACAGTTTACAATGACCAATTGGCCTACCAACTGGTAAGTCATTGAACTGTGGAAGGAAACCACAGCAGCCGGAGGAAACCCCACAGTCACAGGGAGAACATACAAACTCCTTACAGGTGAAACCTCAGTTTCCTTGAGCTGGGTAAGTCTAGGGAGCACACACTCCAGCCCCGCCAAATCCATGAGAATGGGACAGCTCTCCCACCCCAAACCCCAGGTTTTGTGAATGCCGTGTAACTTGCCACCTGTTAGAACTCGGAGCCAAGAAATAACAGACAGCACACCACATACGATTAAAGGAGTTATATTTATGAGAGTTAACTTATATAAAGGGTAAGAAAAGAAAGAAAGAAAAAAAATAATAAGGGCCCATAATAATTAAACAGTCAAATTTGCACGAGTTGCTCAACTCTTCCAGAAATTATATTCACTGATGCCCAGTAGACCCCTGCATCTTGCTCCATCGAATCACGGCCCCCAACTGGGTCGAATCCCATGATCAGCTCTCTCTTCATTTCCCGCCGAGCAAAACCCTCGCTCACACCGGTGTCAGGCAAACAAAAAAAACCCTGCTCCCCCAATTGGATAGCTCACATTCCAAAGCACCCATTATCTCTAACCATGACCCAAACACCCTTCTACAGAAAGACTATTATGTTAGCTGTGAAACCCTACCTTAATTGAATGGTTTTCTCAAGTAATGTTATGTCTCAGTTTGGAAAAAATTAGTAGAACTTTTGATCCCCGAGTTGATTTTGAGAGAAGATGGGGTTCCTTTGCTAAATATTACCATTTAATTTGAATAATTCTATATGGTTTCCTTCTAATTTTATTTTTTTTAATATGAATTGGTGGTTGATGACTCTTTTTCTTTATATATTTAGATTATGGTTAAACGTATTGCTCCGGGGGGTTGATTCCTAATGGGTTTTTTTTGTAGTTAGTGGTTTTTTCCCTAGTTAGGCGAGGCTCTTTTTTTTCTTTCTTTTTTCTATATATATATAATTTTTTTCCATTTATTACTATCAACTTTTTTTTCTTCAGCTTTATTAATTGTATACATATTAATCTGTTGAAGTTTTGTGTCATTCTATAGCTGTAGAAGATTATGTATCAATAAGAAGATTCTAAAAATGAAAACTTTGCAGCAACGGTACAATGCAATACATGATAAATACGGGATGGGGGAGAGCTGATTACAGTAAGTTTGTATACGTACATTAAATAAGTAACTAAGTAGTGCAAAAGGAAAAATAAAATAAAAGTAGTGAGGTAGTGTTCATGGGTTCAATGTCCATTTAGAAATCTGATGGCAGAGGGGAAGAAGAGGTTTTTGAATCGTTAAGTGTGTGCTTCAGGCTCCCGTACCTCCTCCCTGATGGTAGCAATGAGAAGAGGGCATGTCCTGGGTGATGGAGGTCCTTAATGTTTGATGTCACCTTTTTGAGGCATCGCTCCTTGAAGATATCCTGGATGCTGTGGAGGCTGGTGCCCATGATGGAGCTGACTGAGTTTACAGCTCCCCGCAGCTTATTTTGGTCCTCTGCAGTAGCAGCCCCACCCATTTCCCACCAACCCCTTTTACCAGATTCTGACTGTCTTCAGCTTTTGGAAGATGTTACATTTGGTGCAAAACACCTCACACAAGAAGACACACAGCTCCTCATTGATGTGGGCAGACATTTCATCAACAATTCTGAGAACTGGTGCTTTGGTGACATCTATTTGCAGTGTAACCTGCTGAGATAACCAACATGTTGGTGAAAAATAAAGTATTATCTACAAGTTAATCTGTGACATTTACTGAACAGCCTGTCAGGCACAACCTGTTTCAGTCTGCACAAGTTCAAAGTCACCACGTAATTTTTATTTTCTTCTCGGTATGGTCTCTTTTATAAAAATTGTGTATAGTTTAATTTTAATTTAGAATTTTCTTATGAATGCTGGCTGATGCTCTGTGCCTGTGATGCTGACAAAAGCATGTTTTTCATTGTGCACACAAGAACTTATGCACATCAATGGTTCATAGAAACATAACATAAAGAATCTACAGCACAATATAGGCCCTTCAGCCCACAAAGTTGTGCCAAACATGTCCCTACTTTAGAAATTACTAGGCTTACCTATAGCCCTCTATTTTATTAAGCTCCATGTACCTATCTAAAACCCTCATAAAAGACTCTATTGTATCCACCTCCACCACTGTTGCCAGCAGCCCATTCCACGCACTCACCACTCTGAGTAAAAAACTTACCCCTGACATCTTCTCTACTCCCTTGTGGTAACCATTTCAGCCCTGGGGAAAAAGCCTCTGACTGTCCACATGATCAATGCCTCTCATCATCTTGTACACCTCTATCAGGTCACCTCTCATCCTCCGTCGCTCCAAGGAAAAAAGACAGCGTTCGCTCAACCTATTCTCACAAGGCATGCTCCCCAATCCAGGCAACATCCTTGTAAATCTCCTCTGCACCCTTTCTATGGCTTCCACATCCTTCCTGTAGTGAGGCAACCAGAACTGAGTACAGTACTCCAAGTGGGGTTTGACCAGGGTCCTAAATAGCTGCAACATTACCTCTCAGCTCCTAAAATCAATTCCACAATTGATGAAGGCCAATACACTGTACACCTTCTTAACCACAGAGTCAACCTGCACAGCTGCTTTGAGTGTCCTATGGACTCGGACCCCAAGATCCCTCTGATCTTCCACACTGCCAAGAGACTTACCATTAATACTATATTCTGCAATCACATGTAACCTACCAAAATGAACCACCTCACACTTATCTGGGTTGAACTCCATCTGCCACTTCTCAGCCCAGTTTTGCATCCTATCAATGTCCCGCTGTAACCTCTGACAGCCCTGCACAGTATCCACAGCACCTCCAACCTCTGTGTCATCAGCAAACTTACTAACCCATCCCTCCACTTCCTCATCTAGGTCATTTACAAAAATCACAAAGAGTAACGGTCCCAAAACAGATCCCTGAAGCACTCCACTGGTGACCGACCTCCATGCAGAATATGACCTATCTACAACCACTCTGCCTTCTGTGGGCAAGCTATTTCTGGAACCACAAAGCAATGTTCCCTTGGATCCCATGCCTCCTTACTTTCTCAATAAGGCTTGCATGGGGTACCTTATCAAATGCCTTGCTGAAATCCATATACACTACACCTACTGCTCTTCCTTCATCAATCTGTTTAGTCACATCCTCAACAAATTCAATCAGGCTCGTAAGGTATGACCAATCCTTGACAAAGCCATACTGACTACTCCTAATCATATTATGCCTCTCGAAATGTTCATAAATCCTACCTCTCAAGATCTTTCCCTTCAATTTACCAACCACTGAGGTAAGACTCACTGGTCTATAATTTCCTGGGCTATCTCTACTTCCTTTCTTGAATAAAGGAACAACATCCACAACCTTCAATCCTCCGGAACCTCTCCCGTCCCCACTGATGATGCAAAGATCATTGCCAGAGGCTCAGCAATCTCCTCCCTCACATCCCACAGTAGCTTGGGGTACACCTCATCCGGTCCCAGCTACTTATCCAACTTGATGCCTTCCAAAAGCTCCAGCACATCCTCTTTCTGAATATCTACATGCTCAAGCTTTTCAGTCTGCTGCAAGTCATCACTACAATCACCAAGATCCTTTTCCATAGTGAATACTTAAGTATTCATTAAGTACCTCTGCTATTTCCTCCGGTTCCATACACACTTTCCCACTGTCACACTTCATAGGTCCTGTTCTTTTACATCTTATTGCCTTGCTCTTCACATACTTGTAGAATGCCTTGAGGTTTTCCTTATTTCTGCCCACCAAGTCCTTCTCATGGCCCCTTCTGGTTCTCCTAATTTCCTTCTTAGGCTCCTTCCTATTAGCCTTATCATCTTCTAGATCTCTAACATTACCTAGCTCTCTGAATCTTTTGTTCAATGTAATATCAGAGAATGTATACAGAATATACCCTGAAATTCTTACTCTTCATGGACATTCACAAAACAGAAAAGACCCCAAAGAATGAATGACAGTACCACAAATGCATCAACTCTCCCCCTCCCCCTCCCCACTCATACCAGCAAAAGCACCAACCCCACCACCATGCAAGCAATTGCAAACCCTGCCCCCCCCCTCCCCCAGAGACCATGATCTAGGGAGTGAGGGTTAATCCTGCAGCAATGAGAGCGGGAAACCAGCAACTCACCGTTTCGATGTTACAATCTTCCGCGCCACTTCTCTGAGCTCCCCCCTACCCAGCTCCAGGACCGACAGGCTGCCACTCACTATCAAAAAGGGAGGGAGAGCTATGACAATAAACTTGACTTTGATTATTCAATAATATTTTTATTTTCAAAATTAAAAACTAAACGTCTTCTTACAAACTTTAAACTGAGTGAGGTCATGCACCTGGATTCAAAGGCTCGCATGCAACACACTCAAAACCCTGGAGGGACACAGCAGGTCAGGCAGCATTTGTGGGGAAGAGTGAATAGTGTGAACAGTGGACATTTCGGGCCGAGACCCTTCAGGTCTGAGAAGGAAGGGAGAAGATGCCACAATAAAAAGGTAGGACCGCCCTTTCATCTAAACATCAGGTTTTACAATCCAGCATGTGAAGGAGATGGAGTGAACTCAACACCCTCCTGGTCGCGTTTCTATTAAGTCAGAGCAGCAACTTTAAGAAATCTCATTTTCACTACTTTAAATAGTTCATGTTGTTTGTCACTGCACATATCTAGTTTCAATCATTTTCTTTCTTGTAAAAAATATGCATAACTTGTGTTTTATTTTTCTTCTCAACGCTGCTTATCTGATGTTCTGTGCCTGTGATGCTGTTGTAATTAAGCTTTTTATCTGTTCATCCACATGACAACAAACTTCGACTGATTTTGTCTTTAAACTTTCAATAACTTAAATGTTTTAAAATTTAAAATCTGGTGTCTTCAGATTTGGTTCTCAAAATCCAACCTTAATCTATCTCAGTAGACTGTATAAAGCCCTAATTAGCAATAGAAAGGAAGCCAAGCTAGGACAGGGCAGAGGAACACACACCATTCCTCATAAGGAGATTAGTAGTGAAAAGCATGAGCAATTTCAAGTTCCTGGGTGTCAATATATCTTAGAGGAGCTGACCTGGACCCAACATATCGATGTAGCCATAAAGAAGGCAAGACAGCAGCAATACATCATTAGGTTGTACGAAAAAGATGGATGAACTCAGCAGGTTGGGCAGCATCTGAATGCAACATCAGAAGCTGCCCGACCTGTTGAGTTCATCCAGCTTTTTTGTACGTCTTGATTTGACCACAGCATCTGCAGTGTACTTTGTGTTTACTATACATCATTAGGAGTTTGAGGAGACTTGGTATGTCACCAAAAAACACTTGCAAATTTCTACAGATATACCGTGGAGAGCATTCTAACTGGCTGAACTACCATCTAGTATGGGGTGGGTGGGGCTACTCTATAGGATCAAAGTCAGCTGCAAAGAGTTGTGAACTTAGTCAGTTCCATCATGGGCACTAGCCTCTGTAGTATCCAGAGCATCTTCAAGGAGTGATGTCTCAAAAGGGTGGCATCATCATTGAGGCCCCCTCTCACAGAGGGCACGTCCTCTTCTCGTTGCTACCAGCAGGGAAAAGGTTCGGAAGCCTGAAGACACACACTCAACAATTCAGGAACAGCTCCTTCCCCTCGGCCATCAGATTTCTGAGTGGACATTGAACCCATGAACACTGCCTCAGTACAATAAATTCAACAACATATGCCAGTAATATTAAACCTAATTCTGATTCTGAAATCCAAGCACATTAGAAGAAGTTTCAAGATTTAAGATTCAAGTTTACTTACCATGTATACATCATGGTAAGTAAACATGATATAACCATGTATACATCAAGGGGAAGTAGCTAATTATTATTATCATTTGCTTTTTTGTACTTACATAGTTCATCTTTTTCACGCTGGTTGTTTGTCAGTCTTTGCTTGTTTCGCTGATTCTGTTTTATTTCTTTGTTTTACTGTGCATGCCTACAAGAAGAGGAATCTTGGGGTTGTATATGTTGGCATTGATCTACTTTCATTCAACTTTGAAGACTGAGACTGATGGGTATTTGGTCACAAATGGAATTGGCGTCAGTGGGGCTCAGCTGTAGAACCAGGCGTGATCCTCTGGAACTGCAGAACCACCCGAGGGACATTATGATCTACACCCACCCCTATTTCATTCCTCCGTTCTTACAAACAGCCACTCGGCTGCTCTCCAGGGAATGATGCATAGCTTGTGGATGAACAAAGGAGAAGGAGAAAGATTACAACACTCCATGGAAACAAAGTCCTCATTTAAAGTGTCCTCCAAAACAGAAATGTGAAGCAGTCTTGTCTGTTGGGGCATTATGAGGTACTAAAGATTTTCAAAGTTTGAAGTAAATGTTATTATCAAAATACATATACAACCCTGAGATTTATTTTCTTGTGGGCATTCACAATAAATCTATAGAATAATAACCGTAAGAGAATCAACCAGGTCAATCTTACCATTCAACCAGAGTGCAGAAGACAACAAATAGTGCAAATACATACATAAATAAACAAACAAGCAATAAATATTGAGAACATGAGATGAAGAGTCCATAAAGTATTGAAAGGCCTAGACAGAGTGGATGTTGAGAGGATGTTTCCTACAGTGGGGGAGTCTAAGGCCAGAAGACACAGCCTCATAATTTACACCAGTGATGAGAAGCAATTTCTGTAGCCAAAGGAAGGTGAATCTGTGGGATGCATTGGTATGGATGTGGTCATTGGGTACGTACAGTTAATGCAGAAGTTGATAGGTTCTTAATTAGTAAGGGGGGGGTCAAAGATTATGGGAAGAAGGCAGGAGAATGGGATTGAGAGGGATGATGGAGTGGCGGAGCAGACTCGATGGGTTAGAAGGCCCATGTCTTATGGTCTAACGCAGATGTTCCCAACCTGGTGTCCACGGACCCCTTGCTGAATAGTATTGGTCCATGGCATAAAGAAAGGTTGGAAACCCTTGGTCCAGTGGAATTTGTAGTCAAAAAAAATGAAACTGAGTGTACTTAAATGTACCAAGATGCTTTTAAACCCAAACTAATTTAGTTTTCTCTTCCTAATTGTTGTCTCGATAATTGCCCTTCCTCCTATTCTCTCACTATACCCTCTCAGTTCAAAGTAAATTTATTATCAAAATATGTATATATAAATCTATGTCACCATATACTACCTTCAGATTCGTTTTCTTCCAGGCATTCATAGTAGAACAAAGAAATACAATAGAATCAATGAAAAACTAGAAAAAAGATTGTCCATCGAAGTGCAAAAGAAGACAAACTGATCAAATACAAAAATAAATAATGAGAACATGAGTTGTAGGGTCCCTGAAAGTGAGTCCATAGGTCGTGGAATCACCTCAGTGTTGAGGCGAGTGAAGTTATCCACGCTGTTTCAGGAGCCTGATGGTTGAACTGTGATGGCTGTTCCTGAACCTGGTGGTGAGGGACCCCAGGTTTTCGTACCTCCTGCCCGATAGCAGCAGTGAGCAGAGGGCATGAACTGGGTGGCAGGGGTCCTTGATGATGGACGCTACTTCTTTGAGGTACGGCTTCAAAAGGATGCTGTCCGCGGTGGGGAAGGCTGTGCCTGTGATGGATGAGGCTGTGTCCGCCTCTCCCTGCAGCCCTGTGCGTTGCAGTTGCTGTACCAGGCTTTGCAATCAGTCAGGGTGCTTTCTGCCGGGATTTCCCGACCTTTTCTCCTGCCATGGACCCGTACCAGTAACCGCGGGGACAGCGGACCTCAGGCTGGGAACCCCTGCTTCTGAGGTACGCCTGTAGACAGAGTAACTGGTGACAAGCTGCTCCATTGTGTGGTACAAAAACTGGACAGGAAAGCCCTACCACCGGTGGTCAAACATATCACCGGCACTAGCCTACCTGCCACCAACATCATGAAGGACCTCACCCACCCTGCTCATGGACTGTTTGTCCCACTCCCATCAGGGAGGGGGCTACATAGTATCCACACCAGGACCACCAGGCTCAAAAGCGGTTACTTTCCCCAAGCAGTGAAGCTGATCAGCACCTCCACCCACTAACCCACCGCTCCACACCCCCAATCACCCACTGACCCACCCCTCCACACCTACAACCACCACTTCTTTATCATTTTTTTGTCAATCACCTGAAGTACAGACACTCCTCTTCCTAGCATCACTTCAAGGACATACAATCAATCTATGTATATAAGCTATCTTACATACAGGACAGTATAGCACAGCAAAAGGCCCTTTGGCACAATGCTGTGCCAAACCAGCACATCAAAAACACCCAAATACTAATCCTCCTACCGACACCATGTCCATATCCCTCTGTTAACAGTGATCAACCTGATGTAATGAAACAAGTACCACTGTGATTTTTTTCCACCTTTATCAGTAGCAGGCTACAAGAGTGAACCCTCCTTCTGCACTGTCACAGATTTGGCCACAGAGGTCGAAGCACAGAGATACAGAGTTTTTATACCATCTTTGTCACGTATGCAGAAAACAATTTTTAGCTAACCCCCCACAGTCACATGTCCAGCAACAGTGATAGTCCGAGGCAGAGACCACTTAATCACCTCAAACAAAATAGATATTCCAGCCAAGTAAGTGGACTATTGATACAAAAGGACAATCAGTTTGATAGGCACTCCAGCCACTTTATTTAAGAAAGAAATGCCCTCCCTGGTTTGTTGGAGCCAAAACTTAATTACAAAGACAAGAACATCCACCAACTTTTATGCATTCATTAAGAAAGGAATGTCCTGTCTAATCTCCATCAGCAACCACCTTTTGTCGAAACCAGAAGGTGTGAAAAGTCAAGAGATATCCTTTCCTGGGTTTTGTGAGCTTTTTAACCCGAAACCAAAAGGTGTGAAAAATCCGGAGACATTATCTCACTGTGAAGAGCAGCTGCTGAAACACGCTACAGCCATTCTCAAACCAGAATACATAGACTCAACCTTAACCATTAGTTAGAGGAATCTGAGAATCCCTTTAAGACTTTATCACCTCCATCTTCCTCACATCCATGTGCTTTCTTTCAAATCTCTTACTATCTTTTCTTTCAGTTAGTCCTGACGATGGGTCTCGGCCCGAAACATCGACAGCGCTTCTCCCTGTAGATGCTGCCTGGCCTGCTGCGTTCCACCAGCATTTTGTGTGTGTTGCTTGAATTTCCAGCATCTGCAGATCTCCTCGTGTTCATGTGCCTATCTAAACGTCTCCTAAAAGCCTCTAATGGATTTGCCTCTATCACCATACCAGGCAGTGCATTCCAGGCTGAGTAAAAAACTTACCCCTCACATCCCCTTTGAACCTACCCCCTCTCACCTTCAGTGCATGCCCTCTGGTATTAGACATTCCAACCCTGGGAAACAGATTCTCTCTGTCCACTCTATCTATGCCTCTCCTAATCTTGTAAACCTCCGTCAGATCTCCCCACACCAAAGAAAACAACCCAAGTTTGTCCAGACTCTAATTGTTGCAATTTTTGTGATTATTGTGTTCCTTACCTCATTGTGCTTTCTTTTCTGCTGCACTGGGTCCGGAGTAACAACTATTTCAGAAATGACGTCAAACAATCTTGAATTGGATGCCAAATCCCCTAAGAAAGTAAAATTGCTGATGTACCTTTCTCAGATAGGTGTTGTAGGAAGGTAGGTGTTCCTGAACCTGGTGGTGTAGAACTTCAGGTTTTCAGCTCCTCCCTCCTGCCAGACAGTTGTAGTGAGACGAGGGCATGACCAGCCTCCATGTCCTGTGCTTAGAACAAGTCAGCATATCAGCACAACTGAAAATTGACGTGCCATCTCCGATTTTTTCTCTCCCCTTTCTCAAGTCAATGCTGTTGGTTATGTTGACATTGAGTGTGAGGTCATTACTGTGGCACTTATCTTCCTCCCATATACAGAATTATCACCACAGTGGTGTCATTACTGAATTTGAGGTTATGATAGGAGTTGTCTTTGGTCATGGGTGTAAAGAAAGCAGAGCAGAATTGTTTTGAAAGATATATTTCAACAAACTCCCTGCAATGCTGAACCATAGCCCTCAATACGCATCCTATCCATGTACTTATCCAAACTTCTCTTAATTTTTACTTAACTATATCTGTTGTGTTCTCACTCGGGTGTAACAGAACGCTGAACTAAACACCGAGATTAACCGTAGTCAATGAAAACAGGGTTGCAGTAAGATTAACCATTTACTGTTCACCCTTCCTCATTAACGTATGGTGAAAACTGTTGATAAAACAATACAAGATTTGTACAGCATTTGTTTCCTTCTTGATATCACATGTGCATCATAAATACTTGCAAAAGTAAACTACAACTACATGACATTAAAGTGCAGCATACAGTCAGAATCTACTTATGCCATTGACTGCTTTAAATACACTTCAACACAAACTATCCACAACTCGTTAACTAACGAAAACATAAACCTTATCGACCGTTGTTACTTTTAACAGAATTGGCGTTAACAGTTTAACTCAACATATCGATTATCTCTTATTACGGCGTTGCTCCCACTATGTTTCTAGTGCATAGAAGGACAACTTTTCTTGCGCTGGACTCGCACATGTGAGCCCCCCACCTTCCCATTTCTCCAAACCGGTATTTTCCCACAAGACGCGGTGAAACCGGATGTGATGTCATCGCATGCCGTGATGTATCACAGACAATGAATTTACTTTAAACAATCCTAACTTTAACTAAAATGCTAACAAATGAATTACTAAGTGAAAATATTATAAACTAAATAACTGCCATAAAGGCAACACACCATTGCTTGGCAGCTATATTTTCCACTTTCATACTGTTCAGATTATGAACAGCTGCCAGGAATGAAACTCTGTTGTAGTCCGGGAAGGATATGCACTTCACTCACAGTCACTTGGTCGTATAATTAGAACACATTGGTTAACGCAACGTTTTACAGTACCAGCACCCGCGGGTTCAATTCTTGCCGCTGCCTGTAAGGAGTTTGTACGTTCTCTCTGCGTCTGTATGAATTTCCTTCAACTGCTCTGGTTTCCTCCCACTTACCAAAGACATGCCAATTGGTAGGTTAATTAGTCATTGTAATTTGGCCTGTGATTGAGATAGAGGCAGCTACGTGGGTTTCCTGCAGGTGCTCCAGTTCCCTCCCAAAGTCCAAAGACGTGCCAATTGGAAGGTGAATTGGTCATTGTAAATTGTCCCATGATTAGGCTGGGATTAAATCAGGGAATTCCTGGGTGGCTCGGCTTTAAGTTCCAGAAGGGCCTATTTTGCGCTGTATTTCAATAAAGAAATAAATTTGATCCTATTATTTGCCTTTTTTTTTAGGACAATGACAGGATCATATCTCCAAGTTATGCTTGGCGGTCTGCTGGTATTCGACATTACAAATCGCCATTCCCTTGACTACATTAGAAACTGGCTGGATGAAGCCAGCGACCTGTTTGACCAGTGCAAGTATGTCTTCATTCTTGTCGGCCACAAGAGTGATCTGTCAGCCGAAAGGACAGTCTCTACAGAGGAAGCCGAGAAATTTGCAGAAGACTCGGGCTTGAGGTACATTGAGACGTCTGCCAAAGACAATACGAGAAGTGTTTCACATGCTGGCAGCGTCGATTGCTGAGATGGTGAGACCAAAGATCAAGGGAGGAATTGCTGAAACATGACTTGTCATATTCAACCGATGACTTTTGGCTTTGGGTCAAAGAGTTTTGATGCTGCATTGACCTGGTCTATTTTACATAAGAGCGAAAGGTGACAAACTTGGTCCAACACTATCATTTTGCAACTAGCAGCTGATGACGTGACCTTGACAGAGACTGAAGTGGATCTTTCATGATTTCTAAATAACTGAGAAGAATGCCAATGCTCTTCATTGATGGGCTTCACTGGTACATCCAGGTACACTTTATAACTGGGACTTCTCCATATTATTGATAAGGTAATTACAGTTGCTGGAAATATGAAATAAAAGCAGATGGTGCCGGAGGAACTGGGTGAGGCAGGTACCAAGGAAAGAGAAACTGCTAATATTTCAGTCTGACTCTACCCAGTCTAATATTTCTACCGTTTCATACCAAGAGTGGAGAAAATGGCAAATGAACCATTTGTGTAAATGATGCAAAATAATTATCTTCACTACAAAGCCTGTGGGGATGGGAGAAAGAACAAACTACTAAAAGCACCATGGTTTGAATCGACTCATTCCGTGCAGTGATATAGAGTGAATAATGGAAAATGTAGAAATGCATTGTTTGTCATTAGAGTACTGTACAGATGAATTGATAGTGTGGAACATCAACATTACCTTTGACAATTTTATGTAGCATAGAGTTTTGTTTTGATGGAGATAATTCCTAGTTTTTATTCGCATAGCACGAATCTCCACAAGTGCTGGTTTCACAGGGTTTTGTTGTTTTACTCCAGGTATTTTAATATCCACAAAGTTTTATCATGAAAGTAGTCTGGAGATTATTAAATGTGTAATATTGCACCCTCAGCCCCAGAACAGAACGATGAGAGGTAATGTTGTTCTTTTTATGAAGAAAATCCAGCATTTCAGATATACTGTAGAGTTGGAAAGAGAAGTGTAGCTCAGGTGGTTGATAGTTGGGTTGAGTTGTTCTTCAATCCTGGCAATTTATTTGCAAACTTTTCGTCACCATTCGAGGGGACATTGTCAATACTCTGTTTACTAGCATTGTGTCCTCCAAATGAATGGTCTGCATATACTTTTCTGGAATAATGTCCAATCACCTGATTGAAAAGAATATGAAGGACAAGCGTTTGGAGCACACCCCACAATCAACAGCGTACTGACGATGTCTTCTCGAATGGTGACGAAACACTTGCAAATAAATTGCTAAGATCAGAGATCAGGACTCAGCCCAACCATACTGTAGAGATCTGATCATTTTAGATCTGAAAAATTAGGTTTTTTAATACCTTTTTCTTTAACTTTAAAATGTTTGAAAACTGTATAGTGATATTTAAGTGGAACAGAAAACTTTATTTACATGTTTATGCAATGGATTCATTTTATTAATTTTAACAATTAGTTGTACACTGTTAGTTTCAAAATAAAATGGATGTAAGCAGGCCTCAGCATGTCAATTTTCTGTTGAGTTGAACATGGAGCCCAATGTTTGGATTTACTACTTCCTGATTGACATTCCTAGCACCTATATTTGGGTGACAGGGTGGAGATACGTCTCTACCGAAGGAGGTGTAAGGCACTCCTTCCCTCCACCAGCCTGCAGGTCATCCTTGGACAAGGGGTAGCACCTGCTTGGCTCCCCCACCCCTCCCCCAATCAGGGTCACGTGAAGCCATGGGGGCAGGTGGTGGATGGTCGTATGAGCAGCCGGTGCACATCACAAGTCCTGGTTATGCAACCACTGACACCAGGCAGACAATCTCTGAAGAGTATTGATAATGGCTGGGGTCACCCGTCTTGTAAAGGCACTGCCCAGAAGAAGGCAACGGCAAACCACTTCTGTGGAAGCCATTTGCCAAGAACAATCATGGTCTTGGAAAGACCATGATCACCCATGTCATAGGATATGGCACATAATGACTTCAAACCATACTGTGTAATGCACAATTTGTGTTAACAGCCAACAGACCTGAGAGTGTTGCTGGGGATGCCCGCAAGTGATGCCACATACTCCAGCGCCAACGTACCATGCAAACATTGCTCAGCAGAACAACTCAAAGCTCTCCCCACCACTGAGCACATCTACAAGAAGCATTGCCACAAGAAAGCAGAATACATCCTCAAGGAACCCCCCCCCCCCACCCACCGTACTCTCTTCTCACTGCTGCCATTGAGGGGGGAACAGGAGCTTCCGGTTCCACACCACCTAGTTCAGGAATGGTGATACCCCTCCACCATCAGTCTCCTGAAGTGATAACTTCACACCTCAATATCGAATTGATTCCATAGTCTGCAATACAGACTCATTGCCAAGGACTCTACAACTTCTGTTCTCAGTATTATTTACTTACTTATTACAGAATCAGATTTACTATCAGCGGCATATATTATGAATTCTTTTCTTCTTGCGACTGCTATACAATGCAATTCATAATAATAAGCAGCTGTGAGTTGCACTATAAATATATATAATCATTAAATTAGAAAGCAGTGCAAAAAAGTAGTCAGGTAGTGACTACTTTCAATGTCCATTCAGAAATCTGATGGCAGAGGGGAAGAAGCTAATTACTATATATAGCTTGCTCCCCATATCCTGCTGCCCAGGTTTGCATATCTAGACAGTTAAGATGGTCAATTCTGACTGAAGGAGGCCCTCACATACTTACACAGTTTGTCTACTTTTTCACATTAATTGCCCGTGTGCAGTTTTTTACTGTTTCTATTTTATTTCTTTGTTCTACTGTGAATGCCCACAAGGGGAACTGTGGGGGTACTTTGGGGTTCTTACGTTTATCTGTCGTTCATTCTTTGGGGCACTTCTCTGTTTTCGTGGATGTTTGTGAAGAAAAACTATTTCAGGATGTATAAAGTACATATCTCTCTGACATTAAATTGGACCCTTGAATCTTTGAACCTTTGAAGAAAATGAGCCTACAGGATAGTATATGTTGGCATATGCCTACATTGATAATGAATTTCCTTTGAGTTTTGAAGACTGAGACTGATGGGTGTTCGGTCATAAAGGGAATTGCCGTCAGTGAGGCTCAGCCGTGAAAATGGGCGAGCTGCAGAACCAGGCGTGATCCTCTGGAACTGCAGAGCCACCCGAGGGACGTTATGATCTACACCCACCCCTATTTCATTCCTCGGTCCTTAGTAAAAGCTGCTCTCCTGGGAATGATGCATAGCTTGTGGATGAACAAAAGAGAAGGAGAAAGATTACAACACTCCGTGGAAACAAAGTCCTCATTTAAAGTGTCCTCCAAAACAGAAATGTGAAGCAGTCTTGTCTGTTGGGGCATTATGAGGTACTAAAGATTTTCAAAGTTAGAAGTAAATGTTATTATCAAAATACATATAAAATTTGTAGAACAATAACCGTTACAGAATCTATGAAAAACCACCCAGCTTGGGTGTTCAACCAGTGTGCAGAATACCATGCAAAAACAACAAGAAAAATAAATAAATAAACAAACAAACAAACAATAAATATAGACAACATGAGATGAAGAGTCCTGGAAAGTGTCTGAGGAAATAGTTTAGTGATGGGGCAGATGGAGTTTTATCCCCTTTGGTTCAAGTGCCTGATGGTTGATGAATAGTAACTGTACCGGAGTCTGGTAGTGTGAGTGTTGAGGCTCCTGTGCCTTCTCCCTGATGGCAGCAGTGAGAGAAGAGCATGTCCTAGGTGGCGGAGGTCCCTGACATTCATTTTCCTGTGGTCATACTCAGCAAATCTATAGTATAGTAACTATGACAGGATCAATGAAAGATCAACCAGAGTGCAGAAGATTTTAATGAACTACGTGTACTTAATACATGGCAATATGCAATTAGTTTCAGAGATTTAAATCCTATTTATACTTTTAGTTTGGAAACATAATGTTTCGCGAATGTGGTCAGCATTATAGAGCCAATGAACATCAGTCAATCTGACTTTTCTGAGTATGTTAGGCAACCATTGAACACCAGAGGGCACTATCGCCTCAGTTTCACAACAGATACCAATATTTCACACAAAGTACCATCTCTCGGAACACTTCTCAAAGTAGTTAATGTAGGGATGATATTTGTGCATGTAGGTAGCTATGACAATTTACTTTATATTTTCAACTTCTACACTGGATGATCTAGTGGCACAATCATAGATTACCAGGTATGATGTTGTGGCATCTCTGAGGATCTAACCTGGTCCCAATATATCAATGCAGCTATAAAGAAGGCAAGCCAGTGACTACACTTCGTTAGGAGTTTGAAGAGATTTGGTATGTCAACAAAAACACTTAAGACGTTCTAAAAATGAATCATGTAGAGTATTCTGACAGGCTGCATCACTGTCTGGTATGGGGAGGTGGGGACCAAAAGAAGCTGAAAAGGGTCATAAATTTAGTCAACTCCATCTTGGGTACTAGCCTACAAAGTACCCAGGATATTTTCAAGGAGCTGTGTCTCAGAAAAGCAGTGTCCATTATTAAGGACCCCCAGCACCCAGGGCATGCCCTTTTCTCACTGTTACCATCAGGTAGGAGATACAGGAGCCTGAAGGCACACACTCAGTGATTCAGGAACAGCTTCTTCCCCTGTGCCATCAGGGGGGAGGTACAGGAGTCTGAAGGCACACACTCAGTGATCCAGGAACAGCTTCTTCCCCTCTGCCCTCAGGTAGGAGGTACAGGAGCCTGAAGGCACACACTCAGCGATTCAAGAACAGCTTCTTCCCCTCTGCCATCCAATTCCTAAATGGACATTGAGCCCATGAACACTACCTCACTTTTTAAATATGTATTATTTCTGTTTTTTTGCACGATTTTTACTCTATTCAATATACATACACTGTAATCTATTTATTTTCTTCCATATTGTGTATTGCATTCAACTACTGCTGCTGAGTTAACAAATTTCACGACAGATGCCAGTGATAATAAACCTGATCCATGATGTCATGGATGAAAAGGTCATAATTGGGAACCTAACTGTTGTAATGCGAACAAAATCACCAGAGAGATGCAGCTGGCAGATGTGAAGTGGTGTTTTATTCGACAAATGAAACACAGCAGGCATTGTATTGAGGCTCTTTCAGAGAAAGAGGTTTGTTTGACCCAAATTTATATGACATTTTATATGCTGAAGATCAAAGGACAAGTCTACATTTACAATGTATCTGCAATGCTTCCTTTGAATTACTAATAACTTTTACACCTCCTTCTTCGCACCCACAATCTAGATAAGGTTAATCATAATTGAGTGTTTTTTTCAATTACTGCTGTTTACTGTTCTGGGCACCTATTGTCCAGAGCTGCATTTTAAATTTAATCTACAGTCCATGTTCAGGTCTAAAGTCTGGTTGATGAAGTTAGTTGTTGAAGTTAAAATTTTGCTGTACAGTGTAAGTCCAGAATGGGTCCTAGCATTAACATTTGAGGATAAAAATCATATTGAAAAGATAGGCAGTTAAGCAGAGGGGGTTGGCTCTGTTGGTAAAAAATAAAATCACATCCTTGGAAAGAGGTGACATGGGATCAGAAGATCTAGAAACCCTGTGGATAGAGTTAAGAAACTGCAATGGTAAAAAGAACCAAACAGCAGCAGGATGTGGGCTACGAATTAAAATGGGTGACAGAAAAAGCATGCCAATATGACAATGTTACAATAATCATGGTGGATTTCATTATGCAGGTAGATTGGAAAAATCATGTCAGTGCTGAATCCCAAGAGAGGAAATTTGTAGAATGCCTATGAGATGGCTTTTTAGATCAGTTTGTTGTTAAGCCTGCTAGGGGAACATCAATTCTGAATTGGGTGTTATGTCATGACCCAGATTTGATTAGGAAGCTTAAGGTAAAGGAACCCTGACAAGACAGTGATCATACTGTGGTGAACTACATATCCCTGTCTGGACACGCCCCCTGCTGACTGCTCGTGGCTCCTCCCACAGACCCCTGTGGACACGCCCCCTGCTGACTGCTCCTGTGGCTCCTCCCACAGACCCCTGTGGACACTCCCCCTGCTGACTGCTCCTGTGGCTCCTCCCACAGACCCTTGTGGACACGCCCCCTGCTGACTGCTCCTGTGGCTCCTCCCACAGACCCCTGTGGACACGCCCCCCCCACTGACTGCTCCTGTGGCTCCTCCCACAGACTCCTGTGGACACGCCCCCACTGACTGCTCCTGTGGCTCCTCCCACAGACCCCTGTGGACACGCCCCCTGCTGACTGCTCCTGTGGCTCCTCCCACAGACCCCTGTGGACACGCCCCTGCTGACTGCTCCTGTGGCTCCTCCCACAGACCCCCTGTGGACACGCCCCCTGCTGACTGCTCCTGTGGCTCCTCCCACAGGCCCCTGTGGACACGCCCCCTGCTGACTGCTCCTGTGGCTCCTCCCACTTACCCCCGTGGACACGCCCCCTGCTGACTGCTCCTGTGGCTCCTCCCACAGACCCCTGTGGACACGCCCCCTGCTGACTGCTCCTGTGGCTCCTCCCACAGACCCCTGTATAAAGGCGATCAAGGCCTGAGCCCGGCCCTCAGTCTCCAGGATGTAGTATGGTGGTCAACCTCTGCTTGTTCCTTCTTCCAGTCAATAAAAGCCGATATCTTGCCTTTACATCTCAGAGAGACTTATTGATGGTGCATCACATACTATGGTAGGATTCATCTTGCAGTTTGAGAATTCTGTGTTTGCTATGAGAGTTTCAAGCTGGTTACTAGCTTGGTAACTGATTTAGAACAAAGAGCCATAAATTACCAGTCATCACTTGTGGAAGAAGACAATAAATGAACACTGGCTTGGACCAGAGCCAGTAAGAAGGTGATAAAGGTCAATCAGATGACCACCAGCCAACAAGACTGAAATGTGACATTTAAACTGGTAAGGAGAGAGTATAAAAGCAGAGGCTTAGATTGCAAATTAGTGACAACTCTCTCCAGAGACCAATCTTCGTGGCTGTTGAGTACTCCATGGAGACGTGAAGATTAAATCGGAACCATGAGGAACACATGCGAAGCATAGACTCCTTTCCTGGGTATTAGCTTTTCCATTCTCCGACTACTCGTGGAGAGTCTGAGAAAAATAGTAGGTGTGCTCACCTTATTTGGTTGTGTAAATTCACGGGCTCTTCAGTTGAGACAATAAAGTTCCGTGTCAGTAATTGTAGATTCTGTCTGTGCCTAACCGACCATTATTACTAAGTGGCAATCCTTGTAATAGAGGTGTACAAAATGATAAGAAGCATAGATAGAGTGGACAGCCAGAGAATTTTTACCAGGGAGGAATTAGACTAACCCAAGCTGGCATAATTTTAAGGAGACTGGAGGGAAGTATAGGTGGGGAGATGTCAGAGCAAGGTCTTTTACATAGAGAGTAATAGGTGCATGGAATTCACTGCCAGGGGTGGTGATAGAGGCAGATACATTAGGAACACTTAACGTAACTTCTAGGCAATGGATGGCAGAAAAATGAAAGTCTATGTGGGAGGGAAGGATTAGATTGATCTTAGAATCGGTTGAAAGGTTCAACATTGTGGGCAGAAGGGCCTCTATGTGCTGTATTCTGTGTTCTGTGTTCTATTAAATTCAGAACTGACCAATGTACATATCTTCTTTCCTACAAACGGCAGAACTAATTTCCTCAATCTCTCTCCACTTTATTAACAGTCATTTCCTGTCAGTCTTAGGTGATTTTGATGTCATTCTCTACAACACTGTGGGGGTCTGGGCAACACATCAAGAGGGGTCTTTGGGTATTCTCTGACCTTCAGACAAACCAAGGTGCGGTGGAGAGTATATTGACTGGCTGCGTCACAGCCTGCTATAGAAACACCAACGCCCTTGAATGGAAAAGCCTGCAAAAGGTAGTCAATTCAGCCCAGTGTATTACAGGTAAAGCCCTCCCCACCACTGAACACACCTGCGTCGTCGCAGGAAAGGAGTATCCATTTATCAAAAGCAACAACATAGAAATTAGAGTAGCAGAGGCTGAAAGGAGACCTGATTAGGAGATGGCTGGTACCTATCTGTTTCCAGGGGTTGAAATGTTTAAAACAAGGGAGCATACATTTGAGGTGAGAGAGCAGAAGTTCAAAGGAGGTGTGCAGAGCTAGGTTTTTTTCTACACATAGATTGGTAAGTGCTGGAATGTGCTGCCAGGGGTGGAGGCAAATACAACACAGGCATTTAACAGGTTCTTAAATAAGCAGATGAATGTCAGGGGAATAACTGGATATAACACTTGTGGAGGTAGAAGGGAATAGACGAGTTACACATTTCATTGAACTGAATTGACTTTATTTCTTACATCCTTCACATGCAAACATACATGAGGAGTAAAAATCTTTACGTTATGTCTCCATCTAAACGTGCCATGTGTATCGTAGTAATTTATAATAAGTAGAACAGTCAATGTAATACAGGGTGCACCTCAAATCAGCATGTAGAAAGATTGTAGGATCTGGGAGCCCATACCAAACTTCCTCAATGGTCTGAGGTGCAAGAGGCGAAGTTGTGCCTTTTTCACCACACAGCTAGTGTGTACAGACCACGTGAGGTCCTCGGTGATGTTTATGCTGAGGAACTTGAAGCTGTTCACCCTCTCAACCCCAGATCCATTGATGTCAATAGGGGTGAGCCTGTCTCCACTCCTCCTGTAATCCACAACCAGCTCCTTTGTTTTGGCGACATTGAGGGAGAGGTTGTTTTCTTGACACCACCGTGTCAGAGAGATGACTTCTTCCCTGTAGGCCACCTCGTTATTGCTATCATCATCTGGGAACTCTGCCGCCCAGGACGTGTTCTCTGCTCTCTTCTGAAGGTACAGGAGCCTCAGGACTCACACCACTAGGTTCAGGAACAGTTACTACCCCTCAAACATCAGGCTCTTGAACCAAAGGGGATAATTCCACACAACTTCACTTGCTTCATCATTGAAATGTTCCCACAACATATGGACTCACTTCCAATGACTCTTCATCTCACGTTCTTGATACTTAATGCTTATTTATTTATTACTTTTGTATTTGCACCATTTATTGTCTTCTGCACTTTGGGCTGAATGTCCAAGCTGGGGCAGTCTTTCATTGATTCTTTTATGGTTATTATTCATTTATGAATTTATTGAGTACGCCCACAAGAAACTGAATCTCAGGGATGTAAATGGCGACACATGTGTACTTTGGTAATAAATTAACTTTGAAAATAGACTTAAAATACTCTGTAAAATTGGATCCTGTTTGTTATCTGGGAAGATTTTTATGTTAACTTTACAACATTAACCAGACGCTGGCTGAACGTGACTGCTTGCCCATGTTCAGTGTATCTACATGCTGAAGAAATCTCACTCGGGTTTCGTAAAAGGATAGTTGGTTTGGACTATTTTGAGACCATCAAACAGATCCAGTATTTGTTACTAGAGTTTTACAACTATTGTGGTCACATACTGATTCTATCATCTCCCTGATAGTTTCTCAGGCTCCAGTAGCAGATACAATCTCTTCCTCGGGCACCAGGACCTTTCAACTTCACTTTCAAAATGAGGTTCAATATCATCAACACAGGTTGTGAAATCTGTTGTGTTTGTGGCAGCAGCACAATGCAATACATAGTATTAGAAAAAAATGTGAATTACAGTAAGTATATATATATATATATATATATATATATATATAAAATAGTTAAATTAGTGCAAAAATAGAAATGAGAAAAAAATAGTGAGGTAGTGTTCATGGGTTCAATGTCCATTCAGAAATCGGAGTGCAGAGGGGAAGAAGCTGTTCTTGAATTGTTGAGTGTGTGCTGATTGATTAATTGATTGGTTTATTTATTTACTTACTTCTTTATTTATTTATTTATTATTATTTTCTCTTCTTCTATACTATGTACTGTATTGAACTGCTGCTGCTAAGTTAACAGATTTCATGACACATGCCAGTGATAATAAAACTGATTCTGATTCTGATAACTGAAGTTTGGTATAACTACACAATTATTTAGACTCGCGTCGATTAACTCCTGAGATGCTAGGTTTGTCATACAAGAAGAACGACAAGGTATAACGGCCTCAGGACTCGCACTGCCAGGTTCAAGAACAGTTACTACCCCCTAACCATCAGGAACTTGAACAAAAGGGGTAACTACACTAATTTGCCCCATCATTGAGATACTCACACAACTAATGATTTCACTTTAAGGATTCTTCATCTCATTATCTCAAGTTATCATTATTGGTTGTTATTTATTTATATTTCCATTTGCACAGTTTGTTGTCTTCCGCACTCTGGTTGACCTTTCATCGATCCTGTTACAGTTGCTGTTCTATAGATTTGCTGAGAATGCCAACAGGAAAATGAAATAAAGTAGCCGTTGAGTGTATTCAAAACATTGGTCAGACTGCACGTGGAGTATTGTGAGCAATTTTTGGTGGCATTGGAGTGGTCCAGAGCAAATTCACAAGAATGATCCCAGAAATGAAAGGGTTAGCGGATGAGGCAAATTTGACTGCCCTGGGACTATATTCACTGGAACGTACAAAAATGAGAGGGGATCTCATTGAAACCTATCAAATATAGAAAGGCCTGGATAGAGCAGATGTGGAGAGGATGTTTTCTATAGTGGGAGAGATTAGGACCAGAGGGCACAGCTTCAGAATAAAAGGATATTCCTTTAGAACAGAGATGAGAAGGAATTTCTTTAGCCAAAGGGTGTTCAATTTATGGAATTCAGTGCCACATATGCCCATGGAGGCCAAGTCATTGGGTAGTTTTAAAGTGGAAGTTGATAGGTTCTTGATCAGTAAGGGTGTCAAAGGTTACAGGGAGAAAACGGGTAAATGGGGTTGATTGGGATAATAAGTCAGCTGAGCTGGAATGGTGGAGCAGAGGCAATGGACTGGTCTTATTCAGTTATATGTATCACCATGGCAGCAACCTTTTGCAGGCTGAATTTTCCAACCAATGTGAAGCTATTTGCTTTGGTCAATTTTGTAGCAAATTACTTAAAAGAAAAATTTTCATTACATTTTGTTCTGTTGACATATTCAATACTTAATGCAAAATAAAACCTAAATTGCAACATTTAAGAGAAGTTTGAATAAGTACAGGGGTGAGTGGATGGGAGTAGGCAGAATAATAGTTTGGCATGGAATAGATGGACAGAAGGGCTTTTTTGTGCAGGTTTGTACTATGGCTGTATAAATCTGAAGTACGATTTCACCTGCCCCATTGGTGAAATCGTCAACATAATTACACTCTGGAAACACAAAAACGTCTGCAGATGCTGGAAATCCTGCATAACACACAAAGAGCTGGTGGAACTCAGCAGGTCAGGCAACATCCATGGAAATAAATAGACAGTTGATGTTTTGGGCCGAGACCCTTCAGCATATTGCTATCTGAAGGTGCCTTTATATGAGGAGTGATTGATAAGTTCGTGGCCTAAGGTAGAAGGAGTCAATTTTAGAAAACCTAGCTCATTTATTTTTCCTACATTTACACTCTTGGTCCAGCGGTTGTGGAGCATACGGATCCCTTCTTTGTAGAAGTCGGCATCTTGGACCTCTGGATGAGGGCCACAGCAGGGGTGATTGATAAGTTCATGGCCTAGGGTAGAAGGAGATGAGTTATACAGCTCTCGTTATATGCATGTGCAGTTCAACTGTTTGGGTAATTATGCAGAAAGTTTGAAGTTAACTTTTCTCCCCATTTCTGGAGGTCCAAGATCCGTATGCTCCACGACCACTGGACTAAGTGTGTAAATGTAGGAGGGGACTATGGTGAAAAATAAATGTGCTAGGTTTTCTAAAATTAACTCCTTCTACCTTAGGCCACGAACTTATCAATCACCCCTCGGAATAGTTGCATGGACCAGCAGTGAAAATATTTTAAAATTTCTCCCCTCCTTTTTCAGACTGTCTCTGAAAATGTACAAAACATCTTTGGTCTCAGAGTCGCTCCCACAGACACTTAAACTTTCAAAATTAGATTGATTATCACCTGACTTTATGCATGTACAGCCCAAAGTTTAATTTAACCCAAATCAGATCGACCTAGCTCTAATTTCTGGGTGAAACAGTATGATAGGAACTTGGACTTGGGCCTCCTGTGCACTCAACAAGTGTGTGAGCATCGGTGGCTGACGAGTTCTGGTACCTATGGGGTCATGATTTAATATGTACTTATTAATTTATTCAGATACAGTGTGGAATAGTCCCTTCTGATCATTTGAGCAGCTCTACACCATGCCAACAATTCCCTGATTTAATCCTCACCCTATCACGGGACAACTTGCAATCATTAAACCAGTGCATCTTTTGGACCATGGGAGGAAACCAGAGCACCTGGAGGAAACACACGCGGCCAAGGGTGAGAATGTACACACTCCTTAGAGGGCGCAGCAGGAATTGAACCCAGGTCACCTGTACCGTACAGCACTTTGCTAACCACTACATTACTGTGCCACCCAACAAGACAATAAGAATCTTCATCAAACACAGGTGCTGGAAATCCAGGGCAATGCAGACAAAATACTGGAGGACATCAGCAGGCAGGGCAACGAGGGATAAACAGGCGATGTTGCAGGCCAAGATCCTGATCTTAGCCCGCAACATTGCTTACTCCTCTCCAAAGAATTTTCACCTTTACCAGCATAAATTAACACAGAAAACAAATTTAGAGAGAACGAGAGAGTCAGAAACCAATTAAACAAAGATAGTCACTATAATTCATAGGACACGTTAAAAAAAAGAGGTAACGTTCCTCCCATATTCGCTGCCATTTTTTTAAAACTTCCATATTTATTTACTAAACTTGCATTTATTTTCTCAGCTTCCATAGTGGAATTTGAATTTACCCCACTGGGTCAATAATCCAGAACTGGATACTGGCTGGGTACCTAATCACTATATTTCTGTACCTCTATGTTAATTATAACTGCGCAAGTATTTAACCTCATGCAAATTGATTCATGGGATATTAGGTTTGTTATGTAAGAAGACATTAATCAGTCAGAATCAGATTTAATCTCACTAGAGAGTATTCTAACTGGCTGCATCACCACAGGGAGGAGAGGATTGTAGTAATTTGTGGAGAGTTGTAAAGTCAGTCAGTTCCATGGGGGGCACTAGCCTCTCTAGTACCAAGGACCTCTCAAGGAGTGATGCCTAGAATAGGTGACATCCAGCAGTAAAGAACCCCATCACCCAGGTCACGCCTTGTTCTCATTGCTACCATCAGGGAGGAGGTACAGGAGCCTGAAGGCACACAGTCAACAATTCAGGAACAGCTTCTTCCCCTCTACCATCCGCTTTCTGAATAGACATTGTGGAGATTATGCTTTTCCTGGCTGGGGCAAAAAGAACCAAAGATTACAACTCAAAATAAGGGACAGCCACATAAGAAGCACTCAGGGGAAATATCTTCATTCAAAGGGCAGTGAGTGCCTCCTCATTATAGGAAGGATGCAGAGTTTGCAGAGGACATTTACCAGAATGCTGCCTAGACTAAAGGCATGTCTCATGAGGAAAGGTTGAACAATCTAGAACTTTTCTCTCTGGAGTGAAGAAGGATGAAGGGGTGACTTGATAGAGACCTATAAGATGATAGGAGCATAGATCAAGTGGACTTCTGCCCTGGGTGGAAATTTCTAATCGATTGGTTCCCAACACGGGGTCCACAGACCCCTTGTATTGGTCCATGGCATACAACAGGTTGGGAACCCTTGGTTTAATGTGAGGGGACATCATTTTAAGGTGATTAGAGGAAAGTATGAGGGGATGTCAGAGGTATTCTTTTTACACAGAGAGTGGTGAGTGCTTGGAACATGTGGCCAAGGGTAGTGTTAGAGGCAGATACATTATGAACAATTAAAAGATTCTTAGATAGACTCATGGATGATAGAAACTGGAGGGCTCTGTGGGAAGAAAGGTTAGATTGATCTTACATTTTGTTTAAAGGTCATCACAACATTGTGGGTCGAAGGGCCTGTATGTGCTGTACTGTTCTATCTTCTATGAACATTGGGATCTACCAACAACAATGCTGAGGCTCAGAAACTGATTGAGAGAGATGGATTTATGGAAATTAAGGAAGCGAGGACAATGGGAAAAGTTTTGGAAAGCAGTGTGGAGATAAAGTATCAGACATAAACTCCTGCTTCTATGACCTCTGCATACAGTGAAGGTTTGCAGTAAAAGACATCTCACCTCACTGCCTCATAGGGATGACGGGCATGATTAAGATGACTTTGAGGTCCTTGTGATCTGCCCATAAGGAGAAGCAGTCTAGGAATGCCAACTGTTGCCCTGATGGCTCTCGATGCATCAAAGTACATCAAGTGTTCTGCCATGACTGCAAGAAACTGGGGAGAGTTGTGGTCACAGTTCAACCCTGTACAGCAACCACCTTATCATGTTGTATCCCTAAATAAATACAAAATAAGTTGCTGCTATTGTTTCATCTTGTACGGCTCTACGTCCATGGACTCCGTCTACACTTCTTCAAAGGATTCAAAAGGATTCCGAGTACATTTATTATTAAAGTTTGTATGCAGTATGCAACCCGAGATTCATCTTCTCCACAGACAGCCACTAAACAACGAAAACCATGGAACCCATTCAGAGAAAAACATCAATCATTCAGCATGGAAAAGCATATCGTACAAATGGCAACAAAGACAGCAACACACACCCACCTATGTACAAAAAAAAACAGATTTGACAATCGGCAACGAGAAAAATCAAGCAAAAACGCAGAAAATAAAAAAAACAAAATCAAAAAGGTATTCATTTCAGATCAGTGTTCATTAGTCCAATCCACAAACCACAGACCCCGAACTTTGGTACCATCCTCCGACAGCACTGAGGAAGAGAGACTAATTCGAACGCAGGGACTTTCCTTCGGGAACAGCGGGAGGAAGAGAGGGAGAGACCGTTCAAATGCAGGGACCTTCCTTGTGGAGCAGTGATCGACAGGGAGAGAGAGACAGTCACACAGAAACACTTCCTTCCAGCAGCAATGAGTAAGAGGCTGGTAGATGGCGCTGAACACTCGCTCACCTTCCACACCCACCTCGATGTTTCAGTCATCATCAATGCTTTAATCGGAGAGAAACGGAGTTGAAAAGTGGGCTCTGGGCTCTTGGCTTCAGGGCAGGTCACCTCCCGGAGCCCACTCAGAGATAGTAAAGCACTGGATCACTCAATTAGCCCGAAAACACACCATCAAACTGGCTCCTACAGTACCAGAACCACATTTAAAAGAAGAAGATGATGTGAAACAAACAGTTTTGAGGACTGCCTCGAGAATATCACTCGTGGTTGCATTGTTTGCTCTGCCACCTTCTTGCAGGGTCAGTAAAGCAGCCAGCATAATCCTAGACTATGCCCAGCATAGGTATGGGCATTCTCCCTTACCCTCCTCCTATTGGGAAGAAGACACAGACACACTAAAGTATATCGGAAAGCGCATAGAAAGGCGCGTAGAAAACTTCTACCCCACTATTAAATAGTTCCCTAGCTTCCCAATGTCATAAAATGTATTACCACATTCAAGAGCAGCTTCCATCCAACTGCATTAAGACTATTGAATGGCTTCCTAGTACAATAAAATGGACTTGACTTCACAATCTACCCCGTTATGTCCTTGGACCTTATTGTCTACCTCACTGCCCTTTCTCTGTGGCTGTTATACTTTATGTTGCATTGTTATTGTTTTACCCGGTTCTACCTCATCTGGAGAGGGATGGGCTCCACCAGGTTTCGGATGCCCAAGACATGCCATACGATGAGCAATCACCAAAAAGATCGGTGGAAAAAGCTTGTCATGGCGGCACCCCGACGACCCCACCAGGAGTTAAGGGCACACACACACACACACACACACATACCTCACTGCACTGTGCAATGATCTGATCAGTATGAACAGCATACAAGACAATCTTTTTCACTGAATCTCAGTATGTGAGACAATAATAAACTGTCTCCAATTCCAGCTGACACTAAGTCCCCCACCCACGCACCACCCTGGTGACCTAATTAGTCATACTGTCAGTGTTTCCTCTCCCCCGTTTCAGTGTGCGTCCCGGGCTGCAATGGAAGAGACCATCTCCAGCATGTTCCAAACGTCCGCAGAGAGAAGAGATGATGTTGCACGGGGTTGCACCATTTTCAAATCCACTTGCAACTTTTCAGCAAGTGAAGCAATTCATGTTTCTGTCCCATCAGACACAGGCAACATTCAGGCAGGGGCTGATAAGTGGTAAAAGAACTAAGTTCAAAGTAAATTTTATTATCAGAGTACATACATGTCACCATATACAGCCCTGGGATTCATTTTCCTGCGGGCATACTCAGCAAATCTATAAAATAGTAACTATAGCAGGATCAATGAAAGATCAACCAGAGTGCAGAAGACAACAAACTGTGCAAATGCAAATATAAATAAACAGCAATAAATAACGAGAATATGATATAATGAGATAAAGAGTCCTTAAAGTGAGATCATTGGTTGTCAGGACATCTCAGTAGATGGGCAAGTGGATGTAGTTACCCCTCTTGTTTAAGAGCCTGATGATTAACACCATGAATTGGAATTGGAATTGGTTTATTATTGTCACTTGTACCAAGATGCAGTGAAAAGCTTGTCTTGCAGACCGTTTGTTCAGATCAAATCATTACACAGTTCACTGAGTAGTACAAGATTAAACAAGAGCAGAATTTTATTTTTTTAGTTACTTAGGGATCAGCACCACAACAGGTCCTTCTGAACAATGAACCCATGCCGACCAACCCACCAACTTGTACATCTTTGGAATGTGAGAGGAAACTGGAGCAACCAGAGGCAACCCACGTAGGCACAAGGGAGAATGGACAAACTCAGATAAAGCGTAACCACTTCAGAGAAAGGGCAGTGCAATATCCAAGAACATATCAAGGTAGATTGTGAGGTCAAGATTCCATTTTATCGTACTGGGGAGGTTATTCAATAATCTTAATACAGTGGGGTGGAAGCTGCCCTTGAGTGTGGTTGTACATGCTCACTGGCTCTTCTATCTTCTGCCTGACAGGAGAAGGGAAAAGAGAGAACATCCGAGATGGAAGGAATCATTGATTATGCTCGGAAGTGTCAGATAAACACCATCTCCAAAAAGAGAGATTCTAATCAATTACCCTTAATATTCAAAGTTCAAAGTAAATGTATTATCAAAGAACATATACAACCCTGAGAAACATTGTGTTAGAGGCATACTCAGCAAATCTGAGGAATAATAACCATTACAAAATCAGTGAAAGACCACCCAACTAGTGTGTTCAACCAGAGTGCAGAAGACAACAAACTGTGCAAAAACAAAAAGAAAAATAATAATAATAAATAAGCAATAAATATCAAGATTATGAGATGAAGAGTCCTTGAGAGTGACTCCATAGGTTGTGGGACCATCTCAACGATGGGGCAAATGAAGCTGACTGGAGGAATCTCTTTTGCTCAAGGGACTGGTAGCTGATAGCTGAACCTGGTGGGGTGAGTCCTGAGGCTCCTGTACTTCCTCCCTGGTGGCAGGAACAAGAAGAGAGCACGATCTGGGTGGTCCCTGATGCTTTACTGCGACAGTGCTCCCTGTAGTTGTGCTCACTGGTGGGAAGGGTTTACCTGTGATGGACTCCAAACCCCTCCAATCCATGGAACAATCCAAACTTCTTTTAAACGCTATAATTGAACCCACATTGACTATTCCCTTTGGTACTTTGTTCCACCTTCTGAACAAAAATATTTCCCCTCAGGTTCCCCACAGAGATTTCACCTTTCACCCTAAAGCGATTACCTCTAGCTTTAGTCTCACCCAACCTGAGTGGAGAAAGATTTGCATCCATTCATCTTATCTAAACCCCTCATAATTTTGTATACCTGTATAAGATCCAGTCTCATTCTCCTGCGCTCCAGGAAATAAAGTTCTATCCTTTTTAACCTTTCCCTACAACTCAAGTCCTCAAGCCCTGGAAACACCTTGTAAGTTTTCTCTCTCCTCTTTCAAGATTATTCATAACTTTCTTTTAAGTAGCTGACTAGAGCTAAACGCAATATCTATGTCAACCTAATCCACGTCTCGTACAAATTCAACATAACATCTGAACTCGTGTACTCAGTGCCCTGATTTGTGAAAGCCATTGTGCCAAATACTTTCTTTATGAGCCTATCTACCTGTAATGCCATCTTCAAGGAGTTATGGATCTATATTCCCAGATCCCTTTGACTTACAGCACACTTGAGAGCTCTACCATTCATTGTGTAAGTTTGACTCTGGCTTGTCCTCCCAAAGTGCAACACATCACACCATCCCTGAGATAAGACCATAAAATATAGGAGCAGAATTAGGCCATTTGGTCCATCGGTAGAAACATGTCACTTTTCCTTCTTTATTGCTGAGTTTATACCCGGGAACTCCTTCCCAACAGTGCAACAGGAGCTTCCTCTCCATTTGCACCAAAACTGTGACATCTTAAACATTTAATGAAACAAAATTAATGGAACGGATATTAGAAGAGGTTAACATTTCTGCCTCAAAAAAATGTTGAGTCATTAATTAATTTCCAATGTTGCAAAGTTCATTATGGAGGATCTATGCCATTAGTATTTGCCAAGGAAGCATATTTTCCCCACCATTTGTCATTCGTAACTGCAGTTAATAGAATTTTGGCTCTGTGACCAATTCTGACCCGTAGTGAGCTGTTCATCAAAGTAGAGTGCTACATTTCAACAAGCAACACCCAGGAAAACTATCATCATGCTAAATGTTATGGCACACCCGGAAAAATTCCCCTTTTACTTTTGGAAGTGGGAAGTTATTCTTTCTTGCAGAATGAGGCAGACAAATAATGGGCCAGCCCTCAACAACTTGCCAATAAAAACGTTCAAACTCTTAACACAACATTGGAAATCATCAGGACGTTAGCCAAAAGTGCAGAGCTGAAAATGATACACCTCGCTCTGACCTCTGGGAAAACAAATAAAAATGGACTGTATACATTATGTAATGTTTGTGTGTGTCACCCCGTATTTCCAACATCTGCAGAATCTCTTGTGTTTAAGTAAAACTTGTAATCACTGGCACTGGGAATAAATACTAAACCATAGGCTTAGTTGTCAAAATAAATCTTGCTGGCTTTGAAATGGAACAATGGAATAAGTATAGAAGATGCTTTCATTTAAGGCAGCAAAATTGCAAGTCACTAGGTACCAGTGAAGGGTGTAAAGAGTTTACATTTTTGTCATTCAATGTTACTGAACTTCTTATCACTCTGCAGAAAACAAGTAAACTGCAGGAAGTATTTACATGTACATCAAATCAGACAAACAGACAGACATACATTATTGATCCCGAGGGAAATTGGGTTTCGTTACAGCCGCACCAACCAAAAAAAGTGTAGAAATATAGCAATATAAAACCATAAATAATTAAATAATAATAAGTAAATTATGTCAAGTGGAAATAAGCCCAGGACCAGCCTGTTTGCTTATGGTGTCTGACGCTCCAAGGGAGGAGTTGTAAAGTTTGATGGCCACAGGCAGGAATGACTTCCTATGACGCTCAGTGTTACATCTCGGTGGAGTGAACCTCTGGCTGAATGTACTCCTAACCAGTACATTATGGAATGGATGGGAGACATTGTCCAAGATGGCATGCAACTTGGACAGCATCCTCTTTTCAGACACCCCCGTCAGAGAGTCCATTTCCACCCCCACAACATCACTGGCCTTATGAATGAGTTTGTTGATTCTGTTGGTGTCTGCTACCCTCTGCCTGCTCCCCCAGCACACAACAGCAAACATGATAGCACTGGCCACCACAGACTCGTAGAACATCCTCAGTATCGTCCGGCAGATGTTAAAGAACCTCAGTCTCCTCAGGAAGTAGAGACGGCTCTGACCCTTCTTGTAGACAGCCTCAGTGTTCTTTGACCGGTCCAGACCTAATCAGTGATTTGATGTTGAACGTGTAGTTTGTTTCAATGACCAACACAGTCTGAGAAATCAGAATATGAATCAGGTTTAATATCACTGGTATATGTTGTGAAAAGTTGTTGGATACAGCAGCACTACATTGTAATACAGAATGATAAAAACTGTAAATTATAGTAAGAATTGTGTGTATATATTAAAAGTTCAATTAAGTAAGTAGTGCAAAGAGAGAAAGAAAGTAGTGAAGTAGCATTCATAGATTCAATGTCCATTCAGAAATCAGACAGCAAAGGGGAAGGAGCTGTTCCTGAATCATTGAGTGTGTGCCTTCAGGCTCCTGTACCTCCTCCCTGATTGTAGCAATGAGAAGAGGGATGGGGGTCTTTAATGATGGATGCAACCTTTTTGAGGCATCGCTCCTCGAAGATGTCCTGGATGCCGGGGAGGCTGATGCCCATGATGGAGCTGACTGAGTTTACAACTTTCTGAAGCTTATTTTGATCCTGTGCAATAGCGCCCCCCCCCCCTCCATACCAGATGATGATGCTGCCAGTTAAACACTCTCCATGGTACGTCTGTCTCCCCATACTCCTAATGAACTGTAGCCACTGTTGTGCCTTCTTTGTAGCTGTATCTATATGTCGGGTCCAGGATAAATCCTCAGAGATGATGGCAACCAGGAAATTGAAATTGCTCACCCTTTCCACTTCTGATCCCTTGATGAAGACTGGTGTGTGTTCCCTCAACTAACCCTTCCTGAAGTCCACAATCAATTCTTTGGTCTTACTGAAGTTAAGTGTAAGATTGTTGCTGCAGAGCCACTGAACTAGCTGATATACCTCACTCCAGTACGACCTCTCGTCACCATCTAAAATTCTGCCAACAATAGTCGTGTTGTCAGCAACTTAACAGATGGTGTTTGAGCTGTGCCTAGCCACACAGTCATGGGTGTAGAGAGAGTAGAGCAGTGGGATAAACACACATCCTTGAGGTGCATGAATGTTGATTATCAGTGAGCTGGAGATCCGTACAGACTGTGATCCTCTGGTGAAGAAGCTGAGGATACAGCTGCACAGGGAGGTACAGAGGGCCAGGCTTTGGTGCTTTTTGATCAGAACTGTAGGAATCATTGTGTTAAACACAGACCTGTAGTCAGTACATAGCCGCCTGACCTAAGTATTAGTATCGTCTGGGTAATCCAACACTGCACGAGGAGCCAATGAAATCACAGCTGCCGTACTCCTACTGTGGCGATGGACAAATTGCAATGAGTCCAGGTCCTTGCTGAGGCAGGAGTTGATTCTAGCCAACCTCTCAAAGCATCTCATCACAATAGATGTGAGTGCTACTGGATGATATCATTAAGGAATTTTTCCCTGCTTTTCTTGGGCACTGGAATAACTGTTGCCCTTTTGAAGCAGGTGGGAACTTCTGGGTAGTAGCAATGAGAGATCGGAAATGTCTTCGAGCACACCTGCCTTCATCACCGTAGATGTGAGTGTTACTGGATGCTGGGGGGCAGCCTACAAGTATTGCCACACTTTTGACGCCAACATAGCATGCCCACAGCTCACTAACCCTGACCCGTACATCTTTGGAATGTGGGAGGAAACTGGAGCCCTTGGAAGAAGTCCATGCGGTGATGGGGAGAACGTACAAACTCCTAACGCGCAGCAGTAGGAAGTGAACGCCAACCGTCCAGATGCTGGAGCTGTACCGCTAGACTACTGTGATGCCCTTCTATGCTACCGTCCACTCTACTAGATCACTGTGGAGTTTGTGGAGATTCACCACGATGTTTGATGCATCTTTCAAATTTGAGCAAACCTGGCGACCTTTTATTCAATATGCTCTAATTTTTAATTTTTTTTTCTTTTCTATTTTGCTTAGGTAATTTTTTTCCTTCTCCCTCCGCAAAGTTTCAGATTTGACCAGAAGGATGTTTTCTTTTTTTTTTGTAATTTTATCCATCTCCCAGTCTCTTTTTTTTTTAGTTTAGTGGGGTTTTTTTCCTTTTTAATAATACAAAATTTCCAGTCTTTTTTTGTATGATTTGTCAAGAGGAGTTGTGGTTCTCTGTTTAAATATACTAGCTTAATATTATATCATACATGATCTTGACAGTGTATATCCCTTTCTTTGTTTATACATTTATTGTATTATGTATTTGATATAACCTCCTCTGATTTGTATCTATTCATATAAATTTTTTTAAATCAATAAAAAAAGATTGAAATGAAATGCGATTCACCATGAACATCTAAAACTCTGACAAACTTCTATAGATATGAGATGAAGAGTATATTAAGTGGCTGCATCATAGCCTGGTATAGGAACGTCAATGCCTTTGCACGGAAAATATTACAAAAAGAGGTGGATATGGCCCAGTCCACCAAGGGTAGAGCCCTCCCCACCACTGAGCACACCTACATGAAAGGCTTTCGTAGGAAAGCAGCATCCATCGTCAGGGACCCCAACACACAAGTCATGCTGTCTTCTTGCTGCTGCCACTGGGAAGAAGGTACAGGAGTCTCAGGACTCACACAACCAGGTTCAGGAACAATTGCTAACCCTCAAGCATCAGGCTCTTGAACCAAAGGGGGTAACTTCACTCAACTTCACTTGCCCCATCATTGAAATGCTCCCACAACAAATGGACTCACTTTCAAGGACTCTTCATCTCATGTTCTTGATATTTATTGCTTATTTATTTATCATTATTGTTTCTTCTTTTTGCATTTGCACAGTTTGTTGTCTTCTGCACTCTGGTTGAACGCTCTACTCAGGCAGTCTTTCATTGATTCTGTTACACGAGGGGTGATTGATAAGTTAATGGCCTAAGGTCCATTTTCTCAGACTGTGCGTACTTGCAATTTTCAATTATCTGAAACAGAAATACCACAAGAGTTATTAACTTCAAACTTTCTGCATAACCACTCAAAGAGTTGAATGGCACGTGCATGTAACAAGAGCAGCATAACTCATCGCCTTCTACCTTAGGCCACGAACTTATCAATCACCCCTCGTAGTTATTATTCAATATATCTGTTGAGTATGTCCACAAGAAAATGAATCTCAGGGTTGCATATGGCGACATATATGTACCTTGCTAATAAAAAATTACTTTGAACTTTGAACTGAAACAAAATCAGAGCAGCTGGAAGAACTCAACCAGTCAAGTAGCATCTGAGGGAAGTGAAACCAACTAATCTTTTGGATCAGCACCCCTTCCTCGGGACTGGGCTGAGCTGAGACACAAACTGGTTTCTCTTTCCATAGTTCATGCCGGAATGGCTGAGTTCAAAGTCACATACACACGTCTGGAGCACCATGGCAGTGTAGCACGACACTATTACAGCTCAGGGTGTCAGAGTTCAGAGTTCATATCCAGTGTCCTCTGTACGAAGTTTGCATGTCCCCTCCACAACCACATGGGTTTCCTCTGGGTGTGCCGGCTTCATCCCACAGTCCAAAGACGTACTGGTTAGTAAGTTAATTGGTCATTGTAAATTGTCTCGTGATGAGGTTGAGGTTAAATCGGGGATTGTCAGGGATTGATGGAGGCAGCTAGGCAGTGTGGCTCAAGGAGCCAGAAGACCTCACCTGTGCTGTATCTCTAAGTAAACAAAATTACACGTTTGCACAGGTGCAATAAAAAACGTAGCTGCAGCAGCATCGCAGACATATCGGGTCAGATATGGAGGGCAGTGTTGGAGGGAAAGGTTAGATTAATCTTCGAGTAGGTTAAAAGGTCGGCCCAGCATCATGGGCCAAAGGGCCTGTACTGTGCCGTGGCGTTCTATGTTCTATGTTATCAGTGCACACAGGAGCACAAATTAAACTGAAGTGAAGTGGGGTGGCGCAGCAGCGTAGCGGTCAGCCCTACGCTTTACAATACAGGTGACCTGGGTTCAATTCCCGATGCTGCCTGTAAGGAGTTTGTATGATCGCCCTGCGACCGCGTGGGTTTCCTTCGGGTGCTCCGGTTTACTCCCACAGTCAGTAGGCTAGTTGGCCATTGTAAATTCTCCTCTAATTAGACTAGGATTAAATCAGGGGATTTCTGGGCGGCCTGGCTCGAAAGTCCCGAAGGGCCAATTCCACGCAGTATCTCAATAAATAGTAATAAATACATTTTAGGCCATTTGTCCGGTAGAGGGAAAACATCTCATTGCTTGCTCCTCCACTCTCCCCTACCCCCTTGTTCATATTGTCCGATGGACTGACTCCTTTCCGAGGCTCGGTCACGTCTTGCTTGATAACATTCCTGTGAAATACTTCAGGACATTCTTCCAATGTTAAGATGTCGCACTAATTGATGTTGCCCCTGCTCTAAGTCCCCAGGCTATACCACATTACCTGCTGTAAACCCAGCCTGCAAATCTTATTCCTAATTCATGTGTTGGCAACAGGTATCGATGGCACAGTATAACCCGGCTAATTATATGAATATCTTATTTTCCTTCACAGGGGAAAGAAAAACAGTAAGTCTTTGACAAACAACATAATGAGACTTCTGTAAAATGTGCACCTTATGATTCACACACTGGTGTTTTAAGGCGTTAATGTCCCTTAGATTGGCTAGTATTATTATTGGGGTTTTGCTGGAGACATCTTACTTACCAATAATGTCCCAGCTCTTTATACATATATGGACTCTAATCATTCCCCAGCAGATGACATAATTGACTTAACTTGGTCCATCCCTAAAATAACCAGTCGGTCAAAGTGTCTGATATAACTTACTCCCTGCTGTGGAATAAAGATGTCATATAGATAGGGTGACATCTTGCAGCCTAACACACACAAAATACTGGAGCAAACCAGCAGGTTTAGCAGCATCTATGAAGAGGAATAGAAAATCAATGTTTTAGGCTAAGATCCTTCACCGAAGGTTCAAAAGTTCATTTTGAATATCCGGGAATATATGAAGTATGCAACCTGAAATTCTTTCTCTTCACAAACATCCAAGAAACAAGAAGCCCACTGAATGAATAATAGAAACACTGAAGCCCCTTCACTAAAACAGGAGCAGAAGCTTCGACCCCCCCTCCTCCCCACTTGCACCAGCAGAGTGAAACCCCCCTCCCCAGTTCATTCAAGCAACAGCAGAAGCCCCCCAAAAAGTTCTCAATCTCGAGTCCGTCAAGACGACAGGACTGGGAAGGAAGGGGGGAAGAAGGGTGGAGGGGAAGCAGTGCAAGCTGGCAGGTGATAGGTGAAGGAGTAAGTTAGGTGGTTGGGTGAGGGGGAGGAGAAATGGTGAGAAGCTGGGGGGTGAGAGGTGGAAAAAGTAAAGGGCTGAAGAAGAAGGAATCAGATAGGGCAGGAGTGACGACTATGGAGGAAAGGGAAGGAGGAGGGGTACCAGAGTAATAGGCAGATGAGGAGAACAGAAGGACTATGAGGGAATCCAGAATGGGAAATGGAGAAAGAGAGAAGCAGGAGAGAAGGGAAATTAGAAGTTAGAGAAATTGCTGTTCATATTGTCAAGTTGGAGGCTACCCAGATGCAATATAAGGTCTTGTCTATCTAACCTATATGTGGGTTCATTGTGGCAGTAGAGGAAGTTAGAGAAATCGGTGGTCATGCCATCAGGTTGGAGGCTACCCAGCTGAAATCTGAGGTCACAACCTGAAGTTCGCTTCATGCATTACTGAAGATACAAGGCTTCTCCGTTTATATTTTTCCATCCGTTGTGCTAAATCCTTCAGCCCCTGTACCCTCAGAAAGTAACTACTCACCTCCTCCATCACCTCCATTCAGAGTCTACACAGTCTTTCCAGGTGAGGCAACACTTCACCTGTGAACCTGCTGGGGTTGTCTATTGAATCTGGTGCTCCTGATGCAGCCTCCTCTGCATTGGTGAGACCTGTCGCAAATTAGGGGACCGCTTCGTCGAGCACCCATTCGCTGCAAGTGGTGCTTCCCGGTGTTCCAACATTTTAAGTCCCATTCCAACATGTTGGTCCGTGGCCTCCTCTTCTGCCAAGATGGTGCCACTCTCAGGGTGGAGCAACAACACCTTATGTTCCATCTGGGAAGCCTGCAACCTGATGGCATGAACATCGATTTCTCCTTCTGATAATGACAATGTTTCCCTCCTCTTCTCTTCTATCCTCTTACCTCTTCTCACCTGCCCCTGAGTCCCCTCTTTCTTCCCTTTCTCCTATGGTCCACTCTCCTCTTCTATCAGATTCCTCTTCTCCAGCCCTTTACCTTTCCCACCCGCCTGGCTTCACCTATCACCTTCTAGCTATCCTCCTTCCCCTCCCCCCTCGGGCACCTTCTCACTTCCTTTTCAGTCCTGAATAATAGGTCTCGGCCTTCAGATCCTGCAAACAATAAAGTTTAAATAAGAAAGTGGCATTCATAATCAGCCATTGGTGCAGCTGATTCAGGAGTCAGTTAGCTGCAGGCCACAGCCTCAGTTCAGTGCAGAGACGAGTAAACCTCACGGAGTTCTGAGCTGAACCGGCTTGTGCCTCACATCCGGCCCCGACACCCTGGCCTTTCAGTCTGTCCCGGTGCATAAATCATCCAACCTTGGGTCATTCCTCACTCTTGGACCCGGGCCCTGCCACTACAAGTAAAAGTAAACATTTTAATTTCCATTAAAGTTTAATGATTGACATTAATTTTATAATGGAGGTGAATATATTTTATTGAGAGGTAAATCAAGAGTAGCTGAAAGTGGTACAATTAGTCAGTTCCTTCATGGGTACTAGCCCACGACATCTTCAAAGAGTGATAGCTCAAAATGGAGGCACCCATTATTAAGGATCCCCCATCACCCAGGTCATGCCATGTTCTCATTGCTACCATCAGGAAAGAGGTACAGGAGCCTGTAGGCACACACTCGGTGATCCAGGAACAGCTTCTTACCCCTCCCCCACCATCCAATTTCTAAATGGACATTGAACCCACAAACACTGCCTCATTACTTTTTATTTGAATTTTGGTTTTTTTTGCACTATTTAATTGACATATATATATATATATATTTACATTTGTGTTGGCACGTGGCCTAGTGGATAAGGCATCGGTCTAGTGATCTGAAGGTCACTGGTTCGAGTCTCAGCTGAGGCAGCATGTTGTGTCCTTGAGCAAGGCACTTAACAACACATTGCTCTGCGATGACACCGGTGCCAAACTGCTTGGGTCCTAGTGCCCTTCCCTTGGACAACATCGGTAGCATGGAGAGGGGAAGGCTTGCAGCTTGGGCAACTCCCGGTCTTCCATACAACCCTGCCCAGGCCTGAGTCCTGGAAACCTTCCAAGGCGCAAATCCATGGTCTCATGAGACTAACGGATGCCTATATATATATTTACTGTAATTCAGTTTTTTCTCTATGTTTATTTATCACATATTTCATTGTACTGCTGCCGTAAGATTAACAAATATCACAACATATGCCAGTGATATTAAACTTGATTCTGATGCTGAATTAGTCAAATGAACAAGAATTCTTAATCAACAGCATATTACAAGATAACTCAAATACTATTGAAATATTAAATATGCAACACTCTTCTCTGCTCAGCTATAAACTCCAACTCAATATAGAATGACTTTCAACTATATAAACAGTATATTATGTAATACAACTACTATATATGGACATTCGTTGCACAGCAAATTTTAAATTATCCCATTCAGGTGTAAAGATTTAATCACTGCAGAGGATTTCTTACTCTTGTGGGATCATGTCTTTCCTGACAAGGGGGTGATTCTGTTTGGCTGTGAAACAAACTCAGGTTCTGGAGCCTATCCCATCCTTGTCACTAATGTGAAGTTTTGTGCCTTTGGAACGTCAAACTAACTCAGAGAAAGACACGGGAGTCCAAAATGTGGGCATAACTTCGCCTTTGCTTTAAGCGGGGTGCGTATATATGACAAACAAGAGAAAATCTGCAGACGCTGGAAATCCGAGCAACACACGCAAAATGTGGAGGAACTCTGCAGGACAGAATCTGTGGGAAAGAAGTACAGTCAACGAAGGGTTTCACCCCGAAACGTCAACTGTACTTTTCTCCATAGATGCTGCCAGGCCTTCTGAGTTCCTCCAGCATTTTGTGTGTGTTGTGTGCACGTATCACGTGGTAGCGCGATAACATATGCAATTCACGTATTCGTACATATAACCTGTAATGTATTATTTGAATGAACCAGAATGCTTCAAGACTATTGAAATATTATTGAAATGTTAAATATACAATGCTGTCCCGCTCTGGGTGCCCCTGCTTTGTAACTGAGCAAGGAGAAACTTCTCTAAACATCTTGTCCAACAGACAGGGATTTGTCTGCAGCTGCAGACAAATGTTTTCGAGGCTTAACTGCAGTGGAATCCTGTCAACATCAACTCAACCGTGCCAAAGCAACAAATGTCCATGCTCAGGAAAATAATCCTGCCCAGCGTGAAACTGATATCTAAAAATACACGGGCGCATCTGAGAAAACATGCACTCAGTGGCCACTTTATTAGATACCTTCAGCACCTAATAGAGTGGCCATGGTGTGTATGTTTGTGGATTTCCATTGCTGTAGACCATCCACTTCATGGTTTGACATGTTTTGCACAGCCTTTTATTATTGTTTATTATTATTTATGTTTATTATTTATTGTAATGCCTGCACTGTTTTCTGCACTTTATGCAGTCCTGGGTAGGTCTGTAGTCTAGTGTAGTTGTTTTTTATCTCTATGTTGCTGGGTTTTTTTTACATAGTTCTGTCTAGTTTTTTGTACTGTGTCTTGTAACACCATGGTCCTGAAAAACTTTGTCTCATTTTAACTATGCACTGTACCAGCAGTTATGGTCGAAATGACAATAAAAATGAATTGACATGACTTGACTTCAATCCTGTACAGTAGTCCCACCAACACCACCCCCCCCCCCACCCCGATACCAAACGGCGATGCAGCCAGTTAGAATGCAGTTTCAGGTTCCTGGGTGTCAAGATCTCTGGGGATCTATCCTGGTCCCTGATGCACCATCAATAACTCTCTGAGATGTGAGGTGAGATATCGGCTTTTATTGACTGGAAGAAAGAACAAGCAGTAGTTGACCACCATACTACATCCTGGAGACTGAGGGCCGGGCTCAGGCCTCAATCGCCTTTATACCGGGGTCTGTGAGAGGAGCCACAGGAGCAGTCAGCAGGGGGGGCGTGTCCAGACAGGTAGATGTAGTTCGCCACAGTCCCAATGTATCGATGCAGCTATAAAGAAGGCAAGACAGTGGCTATTTATCATTAGGAGTTGTTGCAGATTTGGTTTGTCACCTAAAAACGTTTGATAACTTCAACGGATGGACTGTGGAGAGCATTCTGGCAGACTGCATCACTGTCTGGTATGGGATGGGGTGGGGGGGGGGGCGGGAGCGGCTACTGCATAGGATCGAACTAAGCTGCAGAGAGTTGTGAAAATTAGTCAGCTCCATCATGGGCACCAGCCTCCGTAGTATCCAGAACATCTTCAAGGTGCGGTCCCTCAGAAAAATGGCTTCCTTCATCAAGGTCCCCCCTCAATGCAGGACATGCTCCCTTCTCACTGTTACCATCAGGGAGGAGGTGCAGAAGCCTGAAGGCACACACTCAATGATTCAGGAACAGCTTCTTCCCCTCTGCCATCAGGGAGAAGTACAGGAGCCTGAAGGCACACACTCAGTGATTCAGGAACAGCTTCTTCCCTGCCATCAGGGAGGAGGTACAGGAGCCTGAAGGCACACACTCAATGATTCAGGAACAGCTTCTTCCCCTCTGCCCTCAGGGAGGAGGTACAGGAGCCTGAAGGCACACACTCAGCGATTCAGGAACAGCTTCTTTCCCTCTGCCATCCGATTTCTGAACGGACATTGAACCCATGAACACTACCTCACTACTTTCTCTTTAATTTCAGTTTTTGCACTACTTACCTTAATTTACTGTATATCTACTTACTGTAATTCAGTATTTTCTATATTATCATGTACTGCATTATACTGCTGCTGCAAAGTTAACAAAATTCACGATATTAAACCTGATTCTGACACATAATTCACAGGTTCATGGTATCACACACCCAGCTCTAATGCTTTTGAGAGGTCTTTTAGCTCACAGAAGAGCAGGTCTCCAACAGATGTCAACAAAGCCTTTATTGACCTGCCCTCTGTTGCACTGGCGGGGGAGGGCGGGGGAGCGTAGTATGAACTTGCTCTCAACTGGTTCCAGCTCGGCTGGACTCGGCAAAGGCTGACCCCAGTGCATCTTCTCGAGCACTGCGTTCCATCTGTCATGTTGCTATTTTGGGGGCATTGCCTGTTGAAGGACAACATCATCATCAGAGAATCCCTCTCATTTCACGGGAAAATCATTTGGGACTGTAAATTCTCCGACCTCGGGAAAATGGACCATTTATAAATATGAAGGGCGGAACGGGCACGTTCCCAATATGCATCCGAGGAACTGTACACTGCTGTCTTTGCAATGTGCTTTCCCTCTTCGATTTAATTCTTTTTTAATATCGAGATACAGAATGGTAACAGGCCCTCTGACCAATTAACCGACTAACTCGTACATCTGTGGGAGGAAACCAGAGCACCCAGAGCAAATCTACGTGGTCGTGGGAAGAATGTACAAACTTCTTACAGACAGCAGTGGGAGATGAATCTGGGCCTCTGGTGCTGTAATAGGATTTTGCCATTCGCTACGCTACCAGGCTACCCCACAAACGAATCATCCCCTATTCAGCGCAGTGCTACATAATCTTCCTGGTACCTGGAGGGTGGGTACGGGAGCACCAGTGGGACCCTTGACTTTCAGTAAGAGCAAATGTAGGACATGAGTTAGTTCTGTAATGTAAAAAGTGGTGCAAAAGAGCAGAGATGCATTATGTGCTGAGATAAGGGGTAGGATTTGTATATCTGTTAAAGCTTTGACTACAGTTGGAGTGAGATCTCCTGTGCCTAATAAACTGGCCACTGAGTGTCTATCAAAGTTCTCAGATATCCAGGACATTGTACATCAAGCAGTAGTACCCTTGATTTACTACTGCTTGATGGCCACTGAGTGTATGTTTGTGGTCTTCTGTTGCTGTAGCCCATCTACAAAGTTTGTACTTCAAGTTTTGATGTGCTGTGCATTGAGCAATCCTCCTCTGCACACCATTATTGCAACATGTGGTTATTTGAGTCACTGTCGCCTTCCTGTCAGCTTGAACCATCTGGCCATTCTCCTCTGACCTCTCTCACTAACAAGGTGTTTTCACCCACAGAACTGCTGCTCACTGGATTTTTTTTTGTTTTTCACACCATTCTCTGTCAACTCTAGAGACTGTTGCATGTGAAAATCCCAGGAGATCAGCAGTTTCGGAGATACTGTCTGGCACCAACAGTCATATTCACTTAGACCATGGTAGCACTGTGGCTACACAACGCTTTGCAGCACAGGCAGCCTGGGTTTGATTCCTGACCCTGCTTGTAAGGAGTGTGAACATTCTCACTGTGACGGTGTGGGTTTCCTCCAGGTGCTCCAGTTTCTTCCTAGAATCCAGACATACCGGTTGGTAGATCAATTGGTTATTGTAAACGGTTCCACGATTAGGCTCAGATTAAATCGGGGAATACGCACGTGGCTCGAACTTATGTATCTCAAGTAAATAAATAAATAACTCACATTCCTTCACCATTCTGATGTTTGGTCTGAACAGCAACTGAACCTCTGACCACGACCTCATGCTTTAAGTTGCTGCCACATGACTGGCTGATCAGCTATTTGCATTAACAAGCAGGTGTACAGGTGGACCAAATAAAGTGGCCGCTGAGAATCGATTTTGGCATTTTAGATATATTAATATCTGAAATTAATATATTTAGATATATTATTATAATTAATTTAGGCCCAATGCCTAAAACTAAGTATCCTTGCATTATGAAGTACATGCTGCAATAAATAAAAAGGAGATGTCCTGGACTGCCGAGATGCTTAACCACCATCAAACACATTCACAGCATTGACTTACATCATGTCCTTGTGATTTTTCCTCAGCTGTCCCACCAATGCCACTACTCTCAAATTACAGTGTAAGTTTCTAAGTTTACGCTTAAGCTGCAGGTCACTGGGACAAGAGCACATGACTGGATGATTTAAAACACCAACAGTTCTGTCTCATCAGAGGCAGATGAAAAGGGCTTCCAACAAGACTCTAGTTATAAACGATGTGTGACCTCACCCAGACACACTGCAATGTGGGACACCCATCTATGGAGGCAACGCTTGTGAATATGACATCTGAACCATCATAAATTACTGCCGGCCTCACTGGTGACAGTTCACATTTACGAAACAGTCTACATCTACCTGAAGTTACATTTCCAAAGATTAAAGGAAGAGATTCTGCAGATGCTGATAAATCTGAAGCAAATACACAAAATGCTGGAGGAACTCAGAAGCACAGGCCACGCCTAGGGAGAGGAATAAAGAGTTAACATTTCGGGCCGAGGCTCTTTATCGGGACTGGGAAGGAAGGGGGAAGAAGGCGGGGAAGGGGAAGGAGTATAAGCTGGCATGTGATAGGTGAGACCAAGTGACAGGGAAGAGGGGGGTCGAAGTTGGGACGAGATAGATGGAAAAGGTAATGGGCTGAAGAAGTAGGAATCTTTTATCAACTGCTTTTGGATCCACAAACACTGTCTGTGAACACAAATAATGCTTGTCAAGTATATCACCCATGAATCCATTGGAATACACAATCATTCCAAACTGCTTCCTTGGCCTGCTCCTGAAGCTTTATCGACAACAGGAGTTAATTATCCGACGGCTGTTTTGTTCATCATCATCTGAGGAACCTCTACAAAGATCCTAAGGCATTAAGTTCAAAGTTAATTTTATTATCGAGGTAGAAAGATATGTCACCATATACCACCCTGGGATTCATTTTCTTGTGGGCAAATCCAGCCAATCTGTAGAATAGTAACTATAACATGATCAATGAAAGATCAACCAGAGTGCAGAAGACAACAAACTGTGGAAATACAAACATAAGTAAAACAAGAACATGAGATAAAGAGTCCTTAAAGTGAGATTGTTGGTTGTAGGAATATTTCACCTGTGGGTAGTTATCCTCTTTTGTTCAAGAGCCTAATGGTTCAGTGGTAGTAACTATTCTTGAACCTAGTGGAGCGAGACCTGAGGCTCTCGCACCTTCTTCCTGATGGCAGCAGCAAGACATGGGTGTCGGGGACCTTTGATGATGGTTGCTGCTTTCCTACAACAGCAGTTCATGGAGATGTGTTCAATGGTTGAGAGGGCTTTACCCATGACATATTGAGCTGAATCCACTACCTTCTGTAGGAAAAATCTTTGTGAGTAATTCGTAATCAGATGGAATCCAAGAGTACTGCTTTAATTTGAACAGCCTCACCCTTTCCACAATTAATAATAATAATTATGAGTTGGAGACTTCTTCCTAGAAACAGAGGAGTTCCTTGTGGCAATACGGGACCAAGTGGTTAACACAAAAAGATACCAAAAACACATAATAAGATTCCACAAAGTAGAAAGTGCCAAGGAAAACCAGAAACAATCCAAACCATTACAGGATCCTGCAGCAGTTTAACTCAATCTGATTACTTACACAGGTACAATCCAGTGGCAAAACCTTGCTTTAAAATACAAACTCATAAATGAAATCACACCTATCTAAAAATGCAAGCCTGATCTGGTTTTAGAGTCAGAATACCACTCATTATATTATGACGAATCAGTTATTACAGGCAGGACAATCCATAATAACCAATCGGATATAATAATACAAGATAAACAAGCAAGAACGACTTAATTAATAGACAGAGCCATTCCCAACACACATAGCTTACAGAAATCAATAAATAGAAAACACCAGAAATATGCTGAATGAAAAGAGGAAATTGAAAGACGTTGGAACATGAACAGGGTATAGATTATCCTGATAGTAGTATCTACAACTTGTATCATCCCAAAGTCACTACTATTAAACAATTAGGCCTACACAGTATTATCTATGTAAATCTCCAGAAAGCAACAATACAAAACACAACCAGAATAATCCAGAAGTTCCTAGCAATTGAGAAATGAGCATGCTTGGCTCTGCCCATACCTCAGGTTTTACCAGCTTGAACTGAGAAAAACGAAGGAGTGATAACATATTTATAGAGCACTTTACATGCAGATGATATAGATCCAAGTGTTTTACAATGGGATAAAGTGCAAACATGAAAATAAAAGACAAAAATGTTAGTTAAAAGCAACATTAAATAAATAGGTTTTGAGCTGGAGTTTAAAAGTGTCAACAGAGACTATATCCCTTATAGTTTTTAGATATTAAATTCCACAGCTTAGGAGTGTGGTTCAAAAAAGCTGACCTGACAATTATTGTTTGAGGGAGATTGTTTAAATTTAAGAAACCGATGGATGAAGACCTGGAAGCTCGAGCAGCTTTGCAACTTATACTTCATAATTACAGCTTTATAATTTATAGTAGCACTCACAAAATGCTGGAAGAATTCAGCAGGCCAGGCAGCATCGATGGAAAAGAGTACAGTCGACATTTCAGGCAGCCACCCTTCAGCAGGACTGGAGAAAAAAAGCTATGTAGTAGGTTTAAAAGGTTGGGGTGAGATGAGAGGGAAACAAGGGGATGGGGGAAACTTGAAAGAGGAGGGATGAAGTAAAGAGCTGGGAAGTTGATTGGTGAAAGAGATACAGTGCTGGAGAAGGGGGGGGGGTGAGATTGCATCATTGGTGCTAGAAAGAGTAGATGTGGAAAGGATGTTTCCCATGGTGGGAGAATTTAGGACAAGAGGTTACAGCCTCAGGATAGAGGGGCACCCTTTCAAAACAGAGGTGTGGAGAAATTTCTTTAGCCAAAGAGCAATGAATTTATGGAATTTGTTGCCACATGCAGCTGTGGAGGCCAAGTTATTGGGTGTACTTAAGGCAGAGATTGATAGGTTTGTGACTGGACATGGCATTAAAGGTTATGCGGAGAAGGCTGGGAACGGGGTTGAGGAGGAGAAAAAAGAGGATCAGCCATGATTGATTGGTGGAGCAGACTGGATGGGCCAGGTGGCATATTTCTGTTCTTATGTCTTACGGTCTTAAGGACTTCATTAAATACCAAAGAGATGACAATACAAGTTTCACTAAAAGCACAGATGCCTTTCCAGGAAACATCTTCAACTCTGCTGCCTTTATAATTCCAATTTTTGTGAACTGTATCTCCACAGATTACCAGAAAAATGCTTCGATAGATGCCACATGAAGCATGTCTGAGTGTTGATGGTGGCGATTGGTAGGGCTGGGGTCACAGATATTGGTAGGTGGGGTTACTTGACCATTGCTCCATGCTTCGTGATCAACACCATTTCCCAGCAGCTTCCCCATTATCCCTTCATTCCATTGAAAGCTCTGAGCCTGTACCTGCTGGAATTTAGAAGACTGAGGGGGGATCTCATCGATAACTATTAAATATTGAAAGGCCCCAACAGAATGGATGTTGGAAGGAACACACACAAAATGCTGGTGGAATGCAGCAGGCCAGGCAGCATCTATCGGAAAAGCACTGTCAACGTTTCGGGCCAAGACCCTTCGTCAGGACTCGTCTTCACCAAAGGAGGTGCAAGGCACTCCTTTCCTCCACTAGCCTACAAGTCACTCTTGGGCAAGGGGTAGCACCCTCCCAATGCTTAGCTCCCTCCCAATCAGAGTCAATTGAAGCCATGGGAGCAGCCATGGTCGTATGAGCAGCTGGTGCACATCACAAATCCTGGTTATACAACCACTGACATCAGCCAGACAATCTCTGAAGAGTATTGATAATGGCTGGGGTCACCCATCTTGTAAAGACTCTGCCCAGAAGACGGCAATGGCAAACCACTTCTGTAGTAAAATTTGCCACGAACAATCATGGTCATGGAAAGACCGCGAATGCCCACGTCATACGACGTGGCACGTAATGATGAGGTGGTGATGCCTATTGTGTGCTTGCTGTTTGGCATTTAAGCTATTCTTATCGCAGCCTCACTATACTGGCACCTGATTTGTTCAGGGTCTGCCTGGCTGCTGCTCCGTGCATGCCCTTCTTCGCTCTTCTTTCAAGTTCAAGGTTCAAAGTCCAAAGTAAAATTTATTATCAAAGTACATATACTACCCCAGGATTCTTTTTATACAGGCATTTATGGGAAAATTCAGAAATGCAGTAGAATTTATGAATAATTATACATAAACAAATACTGGCAAACGCAAAAAAACAAGACCAATTGTTCAGATTTTTTAAAGTAATACTAAGAACATGTCTTTAAAAGTGAGTCTATAGGTCATAGGATGAGTTCAGATTTGTAGTGAGTGAAGTTATCCACGCCGGTTCAGGAACCTGATGGCTGCAGGGTAATAACTGTTCCTGACCTGGTGGTGTGGGACATAGGGCTCTTGTACCTCCTGCTTGCTGAACAGTTGTAGTGAGAAGAGAGCATGGCCTAGGTGCTGGAGTCTTTGACGATAGATGCTGCTTTCTTGTGGCAATGCTCCACGTAACTCATCAGCGGAGAGGGCTTTGACTGTGATGGAGTGGACTGTATCCACCACTTTCTGTGTTCTTTGCTGTTCCGGAGCATTGGTGTTTCTATAACAGGCTGTGATGTGGGATAGTCTCCACCGTGCATCTGCATAAGGTCATCAAAGGTTTTGGTGAAATGTCGAATCTACGCAAAACATCAAAGAAGGTAGAGGCACTGTCATATCTTCTTCATGATAGCGTTTATGTGCTGGTCCCAGGACAGATCCTCTAAAAGGATTACACCAAGGAATTCAAAGCTACTGACCCTCTGATCCCCTGAAGAGGACTGGCTCATGGACCTTTATCCTGTAGTCATCAGCTCTTTGGTTTTGCTGACGTTGAGTGAAAGGTTGACGTGGCACCATTTGACCAAATTTTCAATCTTCCTCCTGTACTCTTATGTGTCATCCTCTTCGATTTGGCCAACCACAGTGGTGTCCCTCATCCATGAAAGTAACAAAGCTCTTTATCTAAAATACAGAACATTTACGCTGTATTAGCAGGAGCCAAAGTTTTTCCCAAATTGGACCTGTCTCAGAAGTAAATGTGGATAAAGAAAGCCAGTGGTTTTTGCAGACCCAGGTGACTACTTCCAGTTCATCCATGAATCAGTTTATTCTTCTTCTTAATTCATGTCTCTCTTTTCTTTTCAAGGTGGCTGAGGTCCTGTCTACAGCTGCAGCTCAAACAATGGTTCTCCATGGCCAGAGGATTCTCGTTCTTGGACTCACCTGGCATTTCGCTGTCTCCAGGTGGCCCTTCAGGAACCGGCCCTGTGACGACTCAGCTCCTCACCAGCGTCACCGACTGAAGCGTCGCAGGAGACTGAAACATCGAGACAGCCGGCAGTGTGCACTGCTGTCGGAGCAAGGCCCCTGCACCCGAGCGATCCCTGTCTCCCTCGCTCTCTTTTGATGGTGAGTGATGGTCCTCAAGTCCCGGAACTCAGACAAGCGACATGGCAGATTGTAATGCCGAAACAGCGAGCTGCTGGTGTCCCACTCTCGGTTGTTGCAGGAATGATATATCTCTCTCCCTTGTGGATGTCTGTGAAGAGTAAGCATTTCAGGCTGTATACTGTAGACATTCTCTGATATTAAATTGAACTATTGAACACTTCGGACACATCAATACCTCCAATGGGCTTTATAGAAACACTAAGCAGATTTGGGGATGAAGTTAGAGCAATGATCAACTACATTATAGTTAAAGATTATAAAATTCACCTTACCTTTGTGCTGCACACACAGATGAAAGGTGAGAAATATATCCAGATGGAAAAGAAGTTGTGGACAATCATAAATAAGAGAAAATCTGCAGATGCTGGAAATCTAAACAACACACTCAAAATGCTAGAGGAACTCAGCAGGCCAGGCAGCATCTACGTTTGTACAAAGAAAAGTACAGTCAATGTTTTGGGCTGAAACCCTTTAGCAGGACGGGAGAAAAAAAGCTGAGGATCAACTTCCTAGCTCTTTGTTTCATCCCTCCCCCTCCAAATTTCACCTGTCTCCTGGTGTTTCTCTTTCCCTTTCCCCCACATTTCAAATCTACTTCTCAGTTTTTTTCTCCAGTCCTGCTGAAGGGTTTGGACCCAAAATGTCAACTGTGCTTTTTTCCACAGATGCTGCCCGAGTTCCTCCAGCATTTAGTGTGTGTTGCTCAGATTTCCAGCATCTGCAGATTTTCTCTTGTCAGCCATGATGAAATGGCGGAGCAGACTCAATGGGCCAAATGGCCTAATTCTGCTCCTATATCTTACGGTCTTCTCATCTTAAGTGTCCCTACACTGCTCTGATGACCTCAAGGATCAACACCAGACACTGTTACAAAGATCAAAGAGAATTCAAATCCCAGTCAATTGGTTAAACAGCTAAAGTTGCAAATATTGGAGAACTTTACATCAGTAGGACTAAGAAATTGATTATAGTTTCAGGAAGGGGATGTTGAGGGAACACACATCAGTCCTTATCGAGAGATCAGCAGTGGAAATGGTGAACAGTTTCAAGTTCCTGAATGTCAAAGTCTCTGAAGATCTACCCTGGACCCAACATATCGATGCAGTTACAAAGAAGGCACAACAGTGGCTAGATTTCATTAGGAGTTTGAGGAGACTTGGTGTGTCACCAAAGGCAGTTGCAAATTTCTACAGATGTACCATGTAGAGCATTTCAACTGACGGCACTGCCATCTAGTATGGAGGAGCCACTGCATGGGATCAGAAACAGCTGCAGGAAGTTCAAATTACATTTATTACCAAAGTATATGTAGCTTATATAATTTTGCAATTCATCTCCTAACAGGGAGCCACGAAACAAAGAAACCTAAAAAAACACATTAAAAAAAGACCACCAAACCCCCAATGTGCGGAGAGAAAAAGCAAATCATGCAAACAATAAACGGAAGCAAATAGCTGACGTCCACAGAGGGAGATGGGCCCCAGACCCTCAGTTCAGCACAGAGTGGAGCTTGTTCCTCGCCTCATGTCCCAATCCCCTGACCTTTTCGATCTGGCTCTGTGCCCAAATTATTGTCCAAACCTTGGGCTTAGTCGCCTTGATGTGCTCTAAGGACCGGACCCCACGGCCTTAATTTGGCCTGTACCAGACCTTTCCAAAGTGGCCTGGCGCTCAAAAACATCGAGCCTCGGGTCTTCCTCACTCTCAGCAATGAGTCCACCACATTGCCTCGGTTCTCCCATATCTGATCACTTCCAAGTCCAAAGGGAAGTTACAGATTATTGCTTGTGATGATTGTTTACCAGAGAAAGAGCGCTTAACCAAGTATTTAGTTGCTTTCCTTGTTTCATTGGCCACCAGCCAGAAATCACGGAGATTCACCAACGTCACCTTAAACCAGAAGTTGCAAACTAAGTCAGCTTCGTCGTGGGGACTAGCCTCCCAAGCACTGAGGACATCTTCAAAAGACAATACCTCAGAAAGGTGGTATCTATCATCAAGGACCTCCACCCCCCAGGACGTGTCCTCTTGTTACCATCAAGAAGGAGGTGCAGGAGCCTGAAGGAACGGCTCCCTCCCCACAGCCATCCAATTTCTGAATGGACATTGAACCCATGAACACTACCTCACTATCTTTTCCCTCCCCCTCAGGGTATCATCTTCAATGACAAAATTCCTTTTTGAACACAGTACAGGCCCTTCAGCCCACGATACTGTGCCAGCTTTTTAGCCTACCCTAAGATCAATCTAACCCTTTGCGTCAATGGTCGTATAACCTGTGATGTGCACCAGCTGCTCACACAACCATCCACCACCCGCTCCCATGGATTCACATGACCCCGATCGAGGGTCTATGCAGGTGCTACACCTTGCCCAAGGGTGACCTGCAGTCTAGTGCATGGAAGAAGCACCTTACACTCCCTTTATTAAAGACGTATCTCCACCCCTCCACCCCAATATACCCATAATTAGCTCATGCTAAATAGTACTCACAAATTTTTGAATGTTGTCCAGTTATTCAGTGTTTATTGCACACTTACTGTCAATTAAATGGTTGTACATCTATAAATCATGATTAGTAGCCACAGTACGGTGTTTCTTTTCACTCTTTATATCCCCTGTGCTCTAAGGAGCAACTGTTGTTAGAGGGATCCCAACAGGGGCCAATTATCACTTGTGGGTCGGGACGTTAGCTGACCGACATTCTGCAGTAGCCACATCATCAGCAAATCCGCAAGCATTTGCCTTTATTACCTACAGAAACTGAGAACAACTTGAGTGTTTGTGTACTTACCACCACCCTTCCAATGATCCAGAACCTTGCACGTGTTCCTCTAACAGCGGAATCCCCTATCATTTCTTCAGTCCTCTTCTTCCTCTCACCCCCTCCCCTTCCCTTCAGAGAGCTAATTGCTGTGACTCTGCCCGGTAAGTCGCCCCCTCAACAGTATCCGAAACAGTATGCTTATTATAGAGGGGAATTGCCACAGTACTCTGTACTGGCTGCCCATTTCCTTTCCTCTCCTGACAAGTTACCCATTTACCTGCCTCCTGTTACTGAAGGGGGACTATCTCCCTGTAGCTCCTGCCTATCACCTCCTCAGTTTCCCATGTGAGCCGAAAGTCATGAAGCTGCAGCTCTAGTTCCTGAACACGGTCTCTAAGGAGCTGCAGCTCTGTGCTCCTGGTGCCGATGTAGTTATCCGGGAGGCTGTGGGCCTGCAAGAATTCCCACATCTCACACAAAGAACACAACACGTCCCCTGGAGCCATTCTCACCGCTTAACAGATGAAGAATGAAGATGAAGAAGAAACTCCCAAGATGCTTACCTTGCCTTAGCCGCTTCTCATTGGAGCCCGATGAGCCAAAGACTCCCCGTTCTAACTGTGGTTCACTCCAACAATGCCCGCTCCACCTGTCCTCGCCTTATTTTTATTTATCCTTGATAGCGAATCGCAATTGTATTGCTAAAAAAAATTAAATCCTGCGAAAGCTCTTTTTTGAAATATCTCCCCGAGATGCATGAGGTCTCCTCTCTCAATCTTGGATGTACTGCATTGTTCATTGCTGTATCCAATACATTCATGGGAAGTTTCACGCACTCGATAACTGCAGACTGTAAGTAATCCAGAGAAATTATTTACAATGAAGTTGAAGTATCAGAATCAGGTTTGATATCACCAGCATATGTCATGAAGTTTGTTAACTTTGCAAAAGCAGTACAATATAATACATAATAATTGAGAAAAAACTGTGAGTTACAGTTCATGGGTTCAATGCCCATTTAGAAACTGAATGGCAGAGTGGAAGAAACAGTTCCTGAATCGTTCAGTGTGTGCCTTCAGGCTTCTGTACCTCCTCCCTGATGGTAGCAATGAGAAGAGGGCATGTCCTGGGTGATTGGGGTCCTTAATGATGAATGCCGCCTTTTTGAGGCACAGCTCCTTGAAGATGTCCTGGAAACTACAGAGGCTGGAGCCCATGATGGCGCTGGCTAAGTTTCCAACTCTCTGTGGCTTATTTCAATCCTGTGCAGTCGCCCCATCCTTGCCCCCACCATACCAGATGGTGACACAACCAATTAGAATGCTCTTCAAAGTACAACTGTAGAAATTTGCATCTCTGGTGACATAACAGATCTCAAACTCCTAATAAAATACAGCTGCTGTTGTGCCTTTTTTGTGTTTCATGTTGGGACCAGGTTAGATCCTCAGAGATATTGACACCCAGGAACTTGAAATTGCTCACTCTATGGTGATAGGGATCTTATTTCCACATAAGTAACCGGAAACAGAAATCTGACTCATCCCATTGTTCAAATATTTAATAAATTTGGAATCTATACTCAGAACTGCTGCTCACTGGATGCTTTTTGTTTCTCACGCCATTCTCTGTAAACTCTGGAGCAGGGGTTCCCAACCATTTTTATCACATGGATCCGTACCATTAACCAAGGGGTCCATGGACCTCACGATGGGAACCTCCCACCTTAGAGACTTTGTGCATGAAATTCAGGGATTCTCAAACCACCCATCTGGCACCAACAATCTTTCCGCAGTCAAAGTAACTTTGATTATATTTCTTCCCCATTCTGATGTTTGATGTGAACAACAAATGAACCTCTTGATAAAATCTGCATGCTTTTATGCACTGAGTTGCTGCCACATGATTGGCTGATTAGATATTTGCATCAACAAGCAGATGTACAGCTAGGAGTGTATTTGTTTCATACTATATATGAATTCCAGAGCTTCACAGAGATGTAGTGATAGTTAAGACATTAACAATAATATAGCCTATCACTACATTTCAATGAATAACTGGTACAATAAAACATCTGAACAGGGACACAAGCCTGACTTTGAAGGACCATTTAGACCCAGTTAGAAAATCTGAACTAGAAGCAGGCGAAACCCAGCTTTTGTCACTTTTACTGTGATCTTGTACGTTATTCTTGTTACACTCCTCAGCTTGTTTACGAAAGAAAGAAGTTAACATTGTTTGCTTAGAAACCATAGGGTTGTTAGTGAGAAAAATTTACTTTTGTATTAGCGAGTAATCCATGGACCACCACAGATATAACCTCACTACAACTGAGTCCGAGCAGGGCCTGCAGCACTTAGCAGGGTTCCTAAGCAGGTATAAAAATAACAGAAATAAAGCAAATAAGCTTTTTACACTTTTAGTCACCTAAATTGGAACCAAGTATTCAAATTTGAAAAAAGAACATCTAATGAACTATTGCTAAAACCACAGATATTGCTGAATATTAGTATCAAAAGTGGTAGGTTGGCAACTCTGCCTCGTACTGTTTCTTTTGCAGAAATGGTTGGACAGGAAGTGTACCTGTGAGTGTCGATACTCACAGTATCCTCACACGTCACACATGGTTAGACCAATACATATCCTGTTTAGTCTTTAAATACATAAAAAGTTAAAGAAGCTTGAGTCTTTACATGAATTATTATCGTATCTATACGAATAAAAAAATACCGTATTTTGGAAGTGACAAATGTTAACGGGGAGGAGAGCAACCATTTGGGAGGTTTGGAAATGCATTTCACCTCGTTCATTGCCTCACTAAATTACTCTTTTTCCTATCAACACAAAGAGAAAAAGAGCATCTTTCTGATCAACTACAGTTGGTAGAGCGAGGCCAAGGGGTTGATCCGGTATTAATGAAGTTGAGATGACGTAAAACTAGCTTATAGCCTGGAAATGTTTTTTTAATCCATTTGGCTTGTAAAAAAAAAACTGAATTCACTTTATCCAGTTGTAGAGAGGATTTTGGATGATCACCTTGAATATTACATCAAAATCAGGCCAAAGATAAAGCGAGCAGTGAATTTGTCCTTCATTATTTTCAACTTTTAACCTTGGGTTTCGATGTTCATTCCTTGCTTAATAAAGCTCCAACCTGGAATCCAACGGTACCCATCGGAAAGAGTGGAAAAATGCTCACACTTGTGTACAGTCATCCCTCGGCTGGAGAGAGACTGAGGATCTGTGAGATGGCGGGGGCTACAGCAGGATATGCTGGGAAAACAACAGGTCGATCGAAGACCAATTCCACAAATACCTAAATAAAAAGCAGTCACAGCTCCAGGATTTCACCAAAAACAATCAAATATCCTATCCTAACATTATTAGTGGTATTTTCCCTACCAGCCACCAACTGCTCTCCCCAACCCCCGCTTCCGTAAAATTCCCTCTATTTAATATGCGGCCGCTGTTAAATTCCCCGCTTGTTTATTTTGACTTTTTTTTTTACAGAGGTGCCGGAGCGGCACTCCGGTGAGCTCCAGCAGCACTGCACCCCTGGCCGGTGTATCATCAGTGATATAACCTGGGGGTCATCGTGTGTTCCGGGTCTTTCAACATCGTACACCCTCACCCAGGCGACCCAGCCAGGGTTGATCAGGCCCCGGCTTGTGGCCCAGCAGCATTAGTCCACGGGTCACACCTCTTGATCCACAGCCGTCAGGAGGCTCGCTCAGCAGCCTCTGTGACGGTCCTGACGGCTCTTTTCTTGGCAGCCCCCGTAACGCCAAGGAGAGAGTAAGTTCTACAGAGCAAAACTTCTACACTCCACCTCTATCGGCTCACATCACGTCCTCCACCTCCGTCTCTGGCACTGATCTACCACCAACTGGTATTTAGCTTTCTTATGTTCAAACGTCTCCTCAATCTGGTCTTCCCAAGGGACTGTCAGTCCTACCATGCCCACTTGCTTCGAGGCTTCTGTCAGAATGACCATGTCAGGCCTCGGGGATGACGATACGATGAAGTCCGGGAACTTTAATTGCTTGCCAAGATCGACTTTCAGTTGCCAGTCGGGTGCCGCGGCGAGCGAGCCTGTTGGTGAACCGGGCTGAGGTTGTGGCAGTCTCCAGTTTTGACAAAGGGGTTGGTGGAGATGCCGACTGTTGCTAACTGAGTAGCTGCTTTCTGCCACTGCCTTCAACACCTCGTCATGGGACCAGGAGTAGCTGCTCTCTCCCAGGACTTTTGGGCAGCTGCTGAGAATATGTTTCAGGGCCCCTCTGCCAGGACAGAGAGAACATGGTGGTGAATCACTTTTGCCTCAAGCATAACTTAAATAATAAATGTAAAGCCCTTCTGAGCTTTTTACTAGATTGGCCGGCTGGTGGCCTAGTGGCATCAGCGCCGGACTTCGGAGCGAAGGCTCCCGAGTTCGAATCCAGCCAGCTCCCTTGCACACTTTCCCTCCATGCTGGGTTGAGCGCCGAGCTAGCAATTTTGCCTCATAAAAATAAGAAAGCCTGCTCAAAAAATGCCGACACAACGCCGTCCCAATAACTCCACTCGGAGTTAAGGGCTTTCTTCTTCTTCCATTATAAACAACGGAGGTATAAATGACAAATTCATTGAAAATTCTCTCTGAGAGTATTCTCCCTGTAATCAAAATTCTTTAACAAAGAAACTTGCATCTTCTGCCTTTCTTTTCCCCCTTCATCTTTAACACGACAAACCTCAACACCGTAAATCAGCAAGTGTTTTTTTTTTATGTCTTGTTAGTCTCCCTTCTTGCTGTGTGACACCTTACTGCCCCTCCACTAGGGAGAGAGAGAGCCAGTGGTATGTCAAATAGTCAAGTGAATGGTTGGTTTTTGTTTTACTGCAGATCATGGTCTCTTTTGGGGGCTTGGTGGGTGGAGGGTGCTGATGGTTTTTTGTTAAAATAAGTGGAGGGGAGGGAGAGGATCATTGCTTTGCCACTTGTGCATGGGAGGTGGGGAGAAGGGGGATTTGGGGTTCTAACATTTTTATTGTCACTCATTCTGTTTTTGTGGATGTCTGCGATGAGTAAGAATTTCTGGTTGTATATTGTATAGCTTATCTGATATTAAATGGATCTATTGAAATATCTTGTTTAGTCTGGAGATATTGTAACAGAGGGAAGAATTATCAGTTCAGAGTACATGTCCATTAATAGAATACAATATTCAAGCCAAAATACGATCAGCTACTTTATTTAGCGCCAACATTGGTTTAGATAATATTTTCTCTAATATTACTCACAGCAATCTACCCATTATATCTTGGCTCTGACTTTTAATTGCATTAATACTGTTATAGATTATTTCAGTACATGACATTAATGAAAGCTGCTTACAAAACTTGGCCAGCACTATGCAGCATTCAATTTTCAGTGGGATATTTAGCGAAAGTGTTCTGACTATAGTGTCAGGAGTAAACAAAATGATCTAGAGTAAGTTTTATCCCCTGATTTGTTCACACAGATCTTTCCCATTCATGTCCCCACAGTCCCACAACAAATTATCTTACTTAAAGAACTCTTTATCTCATTATTTCATGACCTATTGTTATGTATTTATATTTTCATTTGCACGGTTTGTTGTTTTCTGTACTCCGGTTGATCTTTCATCGATGCTGTTACAGTTACTTTTCTATAAATTTGCTGAACATGCCCACAGGAAAATGAATCTCAGTTGTATATTGTGACATATATGAACTTTGACAATAAAATTTACTTCGAACTTTTAAATTTTTTGAACTTTTAACTGTCCTGTTCAATGTCAACTTGCCATACAGCATGGATTTGAGGACTTGGGAATAAACATGACTAAACTTTCTCTCCCATAGATAGGGTGGCAGGATGGAGATCTGTCTCTAGCAAAGGAGGTGTAAGGTGCTCCTTCCCTCCACTAGCCTGCAGGTCAGCCTTGGCAAGGTGTAGCACCTGCTTAGCCACCCCCCCCCCCACCAATTGTGGCCATGTGAAGCCATGGGGGCAGGTGGTGGATGGTCGTATGATCAGCTGGTGCACATCACAAGTATGTGACCACTGACGCCAGGCAGAGCATCTCTGAAGAATATTGATAGTGGCTGGGCATCACCCATCTTGTAAAGACACTGCAAGAAGGAGGCAACGGCAAATCACTTTGCCAAGAACAATCATGGTCAAAGACCATGATCGCATACATGAGGAAATCTGCAGAAGCTGGAAATTCAAGCAACACACACAAAAAGCAGACTGCCTGGCCTGTTGCGTTCCACCAGCATTTTGTGTGCGTTGCAAAGACCGTGTTCGTCCATATCATATGACATGAGACACAACGAACTAAGTGTCAGTCTCCAAAAAAAAAATTATTCAGCACTGTCATAAAAATAAATTTCTTCACCCAAAGGGTGGTGAATGTCTGGAATTCTCTGTCTAGGTTAATAAACTGAAACCAGATGGACATATTTTTCAATGTGAAGTAAATAAATATAACGTAGATTGGAACTTAGTTCATTTTCATTCTGGTCTGCATCCACTCCCTATAGTGTCAAAATTAGTGATAATGCATCATAATATTGAATAACAAATAGATTCATTGTAAAAACTTCAGCAAAAGTTGCAGTAGATCTATTTAACACATAACTTTTTTTGTTCTGTTATACATCCAGTATTCCATACTGTTTTAGTTAACAATTTCCATCCACATTTAATTAAATCAGAATCTTCTGCTTCTTGAGCCATTAGCTCCCAGTGGAGCATAGGCCACTGATGACCGCCCATCTCCATTGTCCTCTGTTCTGAGCCAGGGTGGACCAGGGTGTTCCTATCGTCTAATTTCGGTCTCGATGTTTCTCCTCCATGTGTTCTTTGGACGTCCCTTTTTTCTCATTCCTTGGCGATTCCATTTTAATGCCTGCCTGGTTTCCTTGAGGTGTGGCCAGTCCACCTCGGTTTCTGTTTGCGTATTTGTATCTCTATGGATTCCTAGTTGGAGTTTCCCCCACAGTGTCCAGTTGGTTACTTTCCTAATCCATCTAGGATCCTTCTCAGGCACTGGTTGAGGACAGCCTGCAGTTTTTGTAGTGTATCCTTTGCTGTCCTCCATATTTCAAAACCATATAGGAGTACTGCTTCAACAAGTGATGAAGATAAACGTCACCAACAATAGACCCATTGTGATGAGACATACAATCCTGGAAGTAGTGACTTCCTTTGTCTAGCTCGGAAGCATTGTGAATATATATATGGTGGAACAGATGAGGATGTCAAGGCCAGGATCAACAAGGCGGGAGTAGTTTTCGACATCTGGAAGGAAGTATGGACATCCAGAGTCATATCAAGGAAAACCAAAATCACAATCTTCAACTTAAGTCAGAATAAGAATTAGTTTATTATCATTGACGTAAAGTATATAAAAATAAGTAGTTCAAAAAGAGAGAAAAATAGTGAAGTAATGTTCATTCACCGTTCAGAAATCTAATGGCAAAGGAGAAGAAGTTGCTCCTAAAATGTTGAGTGCAGATCTTCAGACTCCTGTACATCCTCTCTGATGGTGGCAATGTGAAGAGGGCATGTCCAGGGAGCTGGGGATCCTGAATGATGATGCTGCCTTCTTGAGGATTTGAAGAACATAAGAACATAAAAACATAAGGAATAGGATCTGGCCCATCGAGCCTGCTCTGCCATTCAATAAGATCATGGCTGATCTGGCCATGGACTTATCTCCACCAACCGGCCTTTTCCCCATGACCTTTAATTCCTCTAATATGCAAAAATCTATCCAGCCTTGTCTTAAAGTTTTCCTCAAAAGTTTCATAGCCACACTTTTCATGTGAATCTCTATGTAAAGGTAGGTCTTCTATCCTATCTATCAGAGTCAGACTTAATATCAATGGCATATGTCATGAAATTTGTTATCTTTGCATCAACAGTACAATGCAATACATAATAGAGAAATAAAGAAACATCAATTACAGTAAGTATAGAAACATACACACATATAATAGTTAAATTAAATAAATAGCACAAAAATAAAAATAAAGAAGTAGTGAAATACTGTTCATGGGTTCAATGTCCATTCAGAAATCTGATGACAGAGAGGAAGAAACTGCTGCTGAATCATTGAGTGCGTGCCTTCAAGCTTCTGTACTCCGTCATAATGGCAGCAACGAGAACAAGACATGACCTTCAGCCACCTCTGTACTGATGATTGATCTAACTAGAGGTCTAACCATCCCCATGTACCCATTGTCAACACCACAAGCTCCTCCTCTAGTAGTGTTAATGGGGGTTAAATGATCACTCTTTGGGCTCTTTATTTCAATGCAGTTACAATAATTTCTGTATTCTGGAGATACAAGAGACTACAGATGCTGGAATGTAGAGCAAAAGAAAATCTTCTGGAGGAACTTACACAAAAGTCTGGAGGAACTCAGCAGGCCAGGCAGCATCCGTGGGAAAGGGTAAACAGTTGACTTTTCAGGCCTTCATCAGGACTGGAGGGTGGCAGAGATCACAGAAAGGAGAGCAGTGAGAGAGAACATTGGTGTACTCCTGTCAAAGGGAAGGTTTAAAACATCTTCATGATAGGCATCCCTTGAAGAGACTTCACAGTGGAGAGGTAGCATCCCAAAGATGAGAAAACCCACAGTCAGATGCTGGAAATCCAAAGCAATGCACACAAAATGCTAGAGGAACTTAGCAAATCATGCAGTGTCTATGGTAAAGAGATAAGAAGGGCCTTGGCCTGAACAGTCAACTATCTACTCTTTTCCATAGATGCTGCCTGGTCTGTTGAGTTCCTCCAGCATGTTGCCTTGAATTTCCAGCATCTGCAAGATTTTCTTGTTTCTGGTTGAACTTAGAGTAGTATCTATTAGTAGAATCTGTGAAAGGAAATGGACTGCTGATGTTTCTGGTTAAGACCATCACCTGGACTGGGATAACATTCAAATGAAGGATCTGAAACCAAGATATTCACTGTCCATTTCTCTCTACACATGCTGCCTGACCAACTGATTTTCTCAAGAGGTTCATTTTTAACTTCTGAATTTTATTTGAAATACTTAATCATTGACCAACACTAATTCCAAGCACAACTAACGAACACTCCATGTCCACTTTATCAAGTACACCTGTAGATCTACTCACTAATGCAGATATCTAATCAGCCAATCATGTGGCAGCAACTCAATACATTAGAGTATGCAGACATGGTCAAGAGGTTCAGTTGTTATTCAGACCAAATATCAGAAAGGAGAGTAAATGTGACTTAGACTGTGGAAGGATTGTTGCTGCCTCACACACTGGTTTGAGTATCTCAGCAACTTCTTTCTCCTGAGATTTTCACGCACAACAGTCTTCAGAATATAGAAGAAGAGAGTGGACCATAGCAGAAAAGGAAAGAGGATGGGACCCAGGGGAAGTAATAGGCTGGTGAGAAGAAGAGAGTGGGGAATAGAAAGAGGGGAGGGGACGAATTTGTTTACCAGAAGGAGAAATCGATATACATACCATAAGTACACAATTGGTAATAACAGGATACACTGCATCTGAAATCAAAAATTTGCTACTACTTTATTGAATTACTTTCTGGGCTTAAAATTGGCTGATTGAGTAGTGTCACAGTAGCAGCCTTGCACTCAATGTCAGTAAGACCAAGGAATTTATTGTGGACTTCAGGAAGGAGAATTCAAGGAAACATACAGCAGCCCTCATGGAGAGGTCAGTGAAGAAAGTGGTGAGCATCTCTGAAGATATTTGTGCTGACCTTTTCACCTAATCCAAGATCAACTCTTACCCCCATTTTTCTTTCATCCATGTTTCTACCCAAAAGTCTTTTAAATGTCCCTACACTACTCTAACAATGCCAGCTAGTCTTCCAGGATCAACACCAACAACACCAGACAAAGATCAAAGGGAATTCAGAACTCCAGTCAATTGGTTAAATAGGTAGAGTTGCAACTATTAGAAAATATTATGTCAGTAAGACCAGGGGATTGATTGTAGATTTCAGGAATGGGATGTCGAGGAAACACACACCAGTCCTTGAGGGATCAGCAGAGGAAAGGGTGGGCAGCTTCAAGTTCCTGGGTGTCAACATCTCTGAGGATCAAACGTGGGCCCAACGTATTGATGAGAAAGGCACACCAACTGTTATACTTCATTAGTAGTTTGAGGAGACTTGGCAGATCACCAAACACTCTAATAATCTCCGACAGATGTACCATGGAGAGCATTCTGACTGGTTGCGGCTCCGTCTGGATTTGGAGGCAGAAATGGACAGGACTGTGAAAAACTGCAGAGGGCTATAGACTCAGCCATCTCCATCATCGGCACCTTCCCACCATCGAGGACATCCTCAAAAGCTGATGCCTCAGGATGGTGGCATCCATAAAGCCTCCTGCCACCCTGGACATGTCCTCTTACCATTACCACCTCTGGGAGGAGGTGCATGAGTCTGAAGATTTACACTCAATATTTTAAGAACAGTTTCTTCATCTCTGCCATCAGATTTCTGAACTGTCCGTGAACCCATGAACGCTACATCACTATCTTTCTCTCTTTTTACATGATTTATTTATTTTTTAAATATATTCTTATTGAAACTAAAAAGTGTAATGCATTGTACTGTCGTCATGAAACAAGAAATTTCACAGCATATGTCAGTGATAATAAACCTGATTCTAATTATTTTTATTCTAATGTGTGAGAGGTCCGGAGAGTACTGGAATGGACAAATGGTTGTGTTTTCCATTTCCCAAAACTTGCAATGAAAACATTAAACTTGCTGTCAAAGCATGTTGTTAAACATATTTTATTGCGTTAACATTTACTCCCCATTGCTTTAAAAGTGAAATCATTTTCAAGTTGGTCTCCTGCTGTGAAGTAGGTTTAGAGCTACTCTCAGTGTCCATTTTATTAGCTATCTCCTGCACCTAGCAAAGTGGCCACTGAGTGTACGCTAATGGTCTTTGGCTGCTGTAGTCCATCCACTTCAAGGTTCAACATCTTGTGCATTTAGAGAGGCTCTCCTGCACACCACTGTTGTAATATAATCATATAACAATCACAGCACGGAAACAGGCCATCTCGGCCCTCCTAGTCTCACCTAGTCCCACCTACCCGCACTCAGCCCATAACCCTCCATTCTTTTCCTGTCCAAATACCTATCCAATTTTACCTTAAATGACACAACTGAACTGGCCTCTACTACTTCTACAGGAAGCTCATTCCACACAGCTATCACTCTCTGAGTAAAGAAATACCCCTCATGTTTCCCTTAAACTTCTGCCCCCTAACTCTCAAATCATGTCCTCTCATTTGAATCTCCCCTACTCTCAATGGAAACAGCCTATTCACGTCAACTCTATCTATCCCTCTCAAAATTTTAAATACCTCAATCAAATCCCCCCTCAACCTTCTACGCTCCAATGAATAGAGACCTAACTTGTTCAACCTTTCTCTGTAATGTGTGGTTGTTTGGGTTACGGTCAGCTTGAACTAGTCTGGCCATTCCCCTCTGACCTCCTCATTAACAAGGCGATTTTGCCCTCAGACCTTCCGCCCACTGGATTTTTTGTTTTGCACCATTTTGGGCTGCTGACCATGAAGATCTTCATGAAATTTCCTGATCACACCATTTTTTGAAATCACCTACTTGAATTCATAAGTCAAGTCAGAATAACTGATGCCAAGATGAAGGGAAGCATTTTTGTTGGTCCACAACCAAACAAGTCATCAGTGACAGGCAATTCGAAGAAATTCTAGTGGGACTGGAGAAAATTGCATGGAAGGCATTCAAGGATGTTGCTGAAAAATTTCTTGGCAACTACAGAGCACCTCAGCTGGTTGACAACATGCTTTAAGCATACAAAACCATGAAATGCAACATGTCACTAAAAATTCATTTCCACATTCCCATTTAGACTTCTTCCCTGCAAATCTTGCACTGTCAATGTCGAGCACGATGAAAGGTTTCACCAGGATGTTGAGGTCACGGAGAAACAGTATCAGGGCAACTGGAATCCATCGATGCCTGTGGATTATTGTTGGACACTTAAGCCAGAAGCCTCAGACACTGAGTACAAATGAAAATCAACAACAAATATCTCTAGCTTAGTTAAGCTATTGTAAAACATTATGCAATTAAACATGCTATATTCAATAAAAGTTAAGTTCTTGTTTCTCCAAATTCCTACATGATACAAGTAGTCTGAAATTATACTTGTGTTCAGCTTCAAGCGGTCTATCACAAACAAAAACCATTTCTGAGGAAGCAACGCTTCTGAAAAATTTGTTGTCCAGTGTTATTTCAGACAACTCCTGAAGAGCAAAAGACAATCAAGAAAATTGCTGGGATTCCTTCATTTGTTTGGGAGACTCTACCGTTTAATAGTGGCAGGATACTGTTGCTGACACTACACTGTGATTAGAGTGATCAGCTTTTAAATAGCATCAGTTGCGCATGTTTGTGTTGAAACAGCAGTGATTCTTGTCAGTGACAGTTCAGAAGAATAAGCAGTAGAAAAAATTTCTTATGTGTTTGCTCACTGCAATTTCAAGCCTGGAGATTTCAAGTTGGAGATGCCAGACCCGGCCAAGAGTGAAAATGAAATGATTTCACCACTTCAACAAGTTCAGATCCATAAATAATTTGAAGGTATCGACAATCAGCTTGAATGTTACAATTAAAATGAATATTTGGTAGATGCAGCTATCAATAGCATTGCCTGAAGGCAGTCCATTATCCGCACTAGGTGTCTGTACAGATTTTGTTCATGGCATACACCGGATGAATTCCTCGGTCAGTAACTATTAGGAACTACTTAAGTCTTGTAGTACTATTGGTAGTGTTCTAATTTGTTTACTATTTCCTTCAACTACATAATTCATTAATCAGTTTGACTTTTTATTCCTTTTTAGCTATTTCCATGAAATTTTGGCTAATTGGGACGGCCTCTTAATTGGGTCAAAACGTACTGGTTGCAATGTGCCCAATTAACCAGAATCCACTATGATTTTTACCTTCTATGTCACCATTCTTGTCCCTGACCCACCTCCTCTCCTCCCAGTTTGCTCCCTTTCTGATGCACCCCCTCTCCCATCCACCTATCACCTACCAGCCCCTGTCTCACCCCCTCCTCCCTCTTCTCTTTATCGTGGTTATCATCCTTCTCTGTCGTGATACAGGGTCCCAGTCTGAAGCATCATCAGCTCCTCTCCCCTACAGATTCTGTTCAACACCCATAATCCCTGAGTGCTAATGGCAAATACCAGGGGTCACCTTTATAAGCCAAGGGGAGAGGAGTTTAGGGAGGGATGTCGAAGGTAGGTTTCTCACACACAGAGTGGTGAGTGTGTGGAATGCACTGTTAGGATTGGTGATAGAGGCAGGTACATTAGGGACATTTAAGAGACTCTTAGATAGGCACATGGATGTAAGAAAAATGGAGGCCTAAGTGGGCAGGAAGGGCTCTATTAATCATGGAGTAGACTAAAAGGTTCCTCCAAGAAGACCACAACCTTGTCATAGGGTTTGGAGGCCTGAGTGCCTCAATGACCCGGAGAGCTATGTTGGCTGGAGTCAGGGCCTTGTGCTTTGGCTCTTGGTAGGGTCATAAAGGTCAAAGGGAAGAGGCCAGAATGAGAGCAGTCCACCGGTCCTCCAGGTTCAGGGGTTCCACTCAGGGCTAGCAACCTTGACTGGTCAAACAAAACTGTTACAGAAAACAACAATGAAGAATCCCTCTACATCTGCGCGGGACAGTATTCCTGAGTCTTCACTGGGGACTTGCATGAGTGACAGAGGTGAAAACCGAGGGGAAGCTACTGACACAGTGAAGGAGATTCATTGCTACCCTAAACACAGTAGATAAGTAGGTAGGCTAAAAGGTTGGCATAACACCTGGGCTGAAGGCCCTGCACTGTGCTTTGCTGTTCTATGTCAGAGGTAGCTTTTTTATTATGTAGAGTGGTGGATGTGTGGAAAGCGCTGTCAGGGATGGTGGTTAGAGGCAGATACTTTACGGGTATTTAAGAGACTCTTTGATATTGATGCGCCATCAATAACTCTCTCTGAGATGTAAGGCGAGATATCGGCTTTTATTGACTGGAAGAAGGAACAAGCAGTGAGTGACCACCATACTACATCCTGGAGACTGAGAGGCCGGGCTCAGGCCTTGATCGCCTTTATACAGGGGTCTGTGGGAGGAGCCACAGGAGCAGTCAGCAGGGGGTGTGTCCAGACAGGTATATGTAGTTCACCACAGATATGCACAACTATTGTTTCTTTTCGGCCTTGTGGCGCATCAGATGGCATTTTATGCTGTTTCCTTAGCATTTGTCTGTTTTTAACGAGGCTGAGTTACTAGCACGATGCTCAACCCAGCACAGAAAGTGTGGATTTAAACTTGGGACCACTGGCTTCAAGGTCCGGTGATGATGCCACTACACCACTGGATGAAAGAAAAAATGGAGGTCTTTGTAGCAGAGACGAACTAGGTTGGGTCAGCACAACACTGTGGGCCAAAGGGTTCATACTGTACTGTATTGTTATATGTTCTAACTCCATCCAGTCTCAGTTTAATATCTCTCCATGCTCACACAACAGCATGATAGTGTAGTGATTAGCACAATGCTTTACAGTCCTGGCGGCCCAGGTTCGATTCCCACCACTGCCTGTACATTCTCCCCATGACCGTGTGGGTTTCCTCCAGGTGCTCTGGTTTCCTCCCACATTCCAAAGATGTGCTGGTTGATAGGTTAATTGGTCATTGTAAACTGTCCTGTGATTTGGCTAGGATTAAATTGGGGATTTGCTGGGCAGTGTGTCTCAAAGGGCCAGAAGGGCCTATTCCACACTGATCTCAAAATATAAAAAACTTTGGTTGTTTATTTTTACTTTTTGGGGTGACAGAGACCAACACTGTGATTTATTATTTGTGTTAACGCTGCTAAGTAATGGAAAGACAACATGACTCTGTAAGGCGGTGCTGTAGATGTACCCTTCATTACAAATAGACAGCTGGCCAGGGACCAGATCTCTTAATCACACATGTAATGCAGTATCTAATCAAGTGTTAATCAGAGTTCCTCCGAGCTCCTCAGCTCCAGTGTTACTCTACCATCAGCTACTTTCCTTGATGTTCTGCCAGGACTTCCCAATTACTTCAAGTTTCTTAGTAACAGACACAAAGTGCTAGAGGAACTCAGCAGGCCAGGCAGTATCTCAGTAATCCTATTTGACAAATTACTATTACTGTTAACTCACAATATTGGGTCAAGGACTAATTTTTGGTCCAAGCAGTATGCCCACCATTAGGAGGCAAAAATTGATTGCTGGCTTTCCTATCTAAACTTCTGTAGCCTGGATTTAGATGCCAAACACACTCGCTACACACAGGAATGAAAGATTTTCTCCCGCCTTTCGTGATTGCAAGACATTCCAAAGTGCTTTAGAGACAATTAATTCTTTGCTGTAATGTTGAAAGCAGTGATTCACCTGCACAAAGTCGCCTTTTCCTATTGTGCAGGAGGCACAGAAGCCTGAACCCTAATTAACTGACTGCGGCCTCCTACTAATAGGCTTCTGCAGTAATAATAAGACCATAAGATAGAGGAGCAAGATTCGGCCATTAGGCCCACTTCACCACGGCTGATCCACTTCCCTCTCAGTCCCCATCTCCTGCCTTCTCCCTGAATCCTTTCATGCCCTGACCAATCAAGAATCTATCAACTTCTGCCTTAAATATACCCAATTATTTGGCCTCCACAGCCGCCTGTGGCAACAAATTCCACAGATTCACCATTCTCTGGCTAAAGAAATTCCTCATCATCTCTTTTCTAAATGGAAGTCCCTCTATTCAGAGGCTGTGTCCTTGGTCTTAAGACTCTTCCACCATAGGAAACATCCTCTCCACATCCAATGCTTTCAAAGTTTGATAGGTTTCAATGAGATCTCCCCTCATTCTTTTTGAATTCTACTGAATACAGGCCCAGAGCCATTGAATGTTCTTCATACTTCAAGACATTCAAACCTGGAATCATTCTTGTGAACCTCCTTTGAACCCTCTCCAATCTCAGCTCTTCCTTTTTTAGATAAGAGGCCCAAAACTGCTCACCATGCTCAAAGTGAAGCCTCACTAGCACCTTTTAAAGCCTCAACATTACATCCTTGCTTTTATATTCTAATCCTCGTGAAATGAATACTAACACTGTGGTAAACTATGTATACCTGTCTGGACACACCCCTCTGCTGACTGCTCCTGTGGCTCCTCCCACAGACCCCTGTATAAAGGCGATTGGAGGCACTGCTCCTCCCTCAGTCTCCGAGATGTTGTGCTCTCTTTTGCTGCTAATAAAAGCCTATCGTTCACTTCCCGTCTCCGAGAGTTATTGATGGTGCATCAAACACCATATTTGCCTTCCTCACCACCGACTCAACCTGCAATTAACCTTTAGGAAATCCTGCACAAGGAGTCCCAAATCCCTTCATGCCTCAAATTTTTGAATTTTCCTCCATTTAGAAAATAGTCTGCACTTGGATTTCTTGCACAACCATACACTTCCCGACACTGTATTCCATTTGCCACTTCTTTACCCATTCTCCTAATCTGTTAAAGTCCTTCTATAGCCTCTTTATTTCCTCAAAACTACCTGCTAATGAACCTGATTCTGATTCTAATTCACTCTGAATTAGAACAGCTATTTCCCGTCAATTGGTCAGGTCCTGAACCTGTTGGCCAGAAAGAACTACAGTCTACAAGTCGGTGAATTCGAATGAATCAAGGACAGTAGAAGCAGACAGACCAATTGAGTTTGTTCTTGCCATGTGCTTGGGGAAGGAGGTAGCCATTTTGTGATGAGACTCTGTTCTCCATTTTCTGAGCTTAAGTTGCTTGGCTTGATCAGTGTTTTAAAGAAGACACAATGATGCTTCAGGTAATCTGCTGGACTAGAGATCATTTCCAAATAAGAGTCTAACAGGAAGGGGGTCATCATTCCCCTGGCTATAGGTTGTCTCATTACAGAGCCTGATGGCCAAGGGTAAGAATGACCTCATATAGCAACCTTTGGAGCAGAATAGTTGTCTTAGTCTATTACTAAAAGTGCTCCTCTGCTCAGCCAAGGTGGCATGCAGAAGGCTGAGAATCATTGTCCAGAATTGCCAAGATTTTCGGTAAGGTCTATCACAGTCTCCAGCGTGTCCAGTTTGACTCCTATAACAGAGCCAGCCTCTCTAGTCAGTTTATTGAGCCTGCTGGCATCACCTGCATTGATTCCGTTTCTCCAACACTGCATAGAATTTTGTACTGACAACAACAAACTAGTAGAACATGTGAAGGAGAAGCCTGTATATGCCAAAGGATCTCAGTCTTCTCAGGAAGTAGAGGAAACTCTGGCCCTTCTTGTACACATCCTCTGCATTGGTGCTCCACTCAAGTCTGTCACCCAGGTGCATGTGCATATAGTTGTAGGTCTTCACCATCAATAGTAACAGGAAGCAGTGCGGGCTTAGTCTTCCTAAATTCCATCACCATCTCTTTTGGCTTATTGATGTTGAGTTGTAGATGGATTCAGCTTACACCATTTGACAAAGTCCTCCACCAGGGCCCTGTGTTCATCCTCCCGTCCTTTATACACCCAACTATTGCTGTGTCATCAGAGAATTTCTGCAGATGGCATGACTCGGTATCTAATGTCCAAGATCTATAGGGTAAACAAGAAGAGAGCCAATATAGTCCCCTGTGGAGCCCCAGTGCTATTTATAGCCATGTCTACATGCATCTCTGAAGCCGCACATACTGTGGTCTGCCAGCCAGGTAGTCCATTATCCAGGATACAATGGAAGAGCCAATCTGCATTGAATGGAGTATTTCCCCTAGCAATGAGGGCTGTATGGTATTGAAAGCACTGGAGAAATCAAAAAACAAGATCCTCACAGTGCTGCCCTGCTCATCCAAATGGGAGTAGTCTCTGCTCAGCGGGTAGATGACAGCATCATTAACTCCGATGTATTCCTGGTAGGCAAACTGCAGGGGATCGAGGGCTGATCTGACCAGGGGTTGGAGTTGAGCTAGGAACAGCCTCTCTAGGGTCTTCATGATGTGTGAGGTCAGGACCCTGGACGTAGTCATTCAAGACTTTTGGTTGGCCCTTCTTGGGTACGGGGACCACACATGATGTTTTCCACACAGTCGGGACCTTTCCAGGCTGAGATTCAGATTGAAAATGTGCTGGAGAACTCCACACAGCTGCTCAGCACATTCCTTCAGGACCTCGGGGTTCACACCATCCGGTCCCAATGCTTTGCCGTGTCTGAGTTTCGCCAGAGCCCTCCTCACCTCAGTACTGAAGTTGAGTCCATGATGACTGGGAAGTTGGTGAAAGGTGGGGACTACGTGGTGGGGGGGGGGGTGAAGATTTGGATGATAGCCGTTGGTATGTGGAGGTGTGGATGGTAGGTGCCGGGCAAGGAAGGGAGGTAGACAGTGGTAGCCTGTGCTGTTCATCCACATGTTGAGTTGGAGGGGGTAGAAGGGAGGAGGGGAGGCATTGATGCTGAGGGAGCATTGGGTGCCCCTTCATCTGGACTGGTGTGCTGAGGGGGATGCAAACGGGAGGGCAATTGTCAAACCTATTGAGTTATCAAGTTTTACGAGCAAGTTACCAGGATAGTTGGATGTTGTCTACATAGACTTTAGCAAAGCCTTTGACAAGGTCCCACATGGGTGGTTTGATGAAAAAGGTTCAATCACTTGGTATTCAAGATTAGACATTGGTTTCAAGGCAGAAGCCAGAGAGTCATAGTAGATGATTTCTTCTCTGACTGGAGGCCTGTGACTAATGGTGTGCCACAGGGATCAATGCTGGGTCCATTTTTGTTTGCCCTCTATATCAATGATCTGGATGATAAATTGGTAAACGGCATCTGCAAATTTACAGATGACCCCATGATTGGGGGTATAGCAGACAGTGAGGAGGACTTCCATGGCTTGCAGTGGGATCTGGAAAAATGCACTGATAAATGGAAATTAATGCAGTCAAGTTTGAGGTGTTGCACTTCGGGAGGACCACTTTGGGTAGGTCTTACGCAGTGAGCGGCAAGAGACTGAAGAGAATAGCAGAACAAAGGGATCTGGGAATACAGGCCCATAATTCATTGAAAGGGCCATCATAGGTAGATAAGGTCATAAAGAAAGTTTTTGGCACATTGGCCTTCATAAATGAGTTCATTGAGTACAAGAATTGGGATGTTATGTTGAATTTGTTCTAAGACATTGGTGAGGCCAAATTTGGAGTAATGTGTGCATTTTTGTTCAACTACCTACAGGAAAGATGTAAGTAAGATTGAAAGAGCACAGAGAAAACTTACATGGCTGTTGCCAGGATTTGAGAACCTGTGTTCTGGCGAAAGGTTGAATAGGTTAGGACTTTATTCCCTAGAACATAGAAGACTGGGGGGAGATTTGAAAGGGGCATACAGAATTGTGAGGGGTATAGATAGCGTAAATGCAAGCAGGCTTTTTCCACTGAGGTTGTGTAAGACTACTGAGTCCTGACAAAGGGTCTCGGCCCGAAACATCAACAGCGCTTCTCCCTATAGATGCTGCCTAGCCTGCTGTGTTCTACCAGCATTTTGTGTGTGTTGTTGTTTGAATTTCCAGCATCTGCAGATTTCCTTGTGTTTACAACTAAGATTATGGGTTAAGGGTGAAAAGTGAAATACTTAAAGGAAACTGAAGGAGAACTTCTGCATTCAGGGGGCGGTGTAAGAGTGGAATGAGCTGCCAGTGCAAGTGGTGGATGTGGGTTTGATTGCAACATCTGAGAGAAGTTTAGTTAGGTACATGGATGCGAGGGTGTGAAGGGCTATGGTTTAGATGCAGGTCAATGGGACTAGGCAGAATAACAGTTTGCTCTGGACTAGGTGGGACAAAGGGCCTTTCTGTATTGTCATACCCCTAGTTTTTGCTCAGCAGAAGACAAGCTGTGTTGTGTTCAACTGCAGACTGCTGCAACATTCATGGACTCAGGGACTTGCTTTGTGTGTGACTGTATCTTACTGGCATTTTATATGTGTTATATGTGCCTTGTGCCATGTGCGACAGTTGGTAGTGTGTGTAGCACTTTGGCCCTGGAGTAACGCTGTTGTGCTTGGCTGTATTCATGGGTATTCATGTATGGTTGAATGACAATTAAATTTGAATTAGACTCTAAGCTTCCAAGGTATATATATTTTTAAAAATCATCTATTCCTGATAAAACAACATCACAGTCAATTTTAAAATACTTGTACTTAGATGGTCTTTACAAAATATTTTGCAGCCAGTGATGTGCTTTCAGAGTAAAATCGCAGTGTTTTGCAAGAGCTGAACATAGAACATGACAGCACAACACAAGCCCTTTGTTCTATGATCTTATGTCAACCATTTAACCTACTCCAAAATCATTCAAACATCTCCCATCTCTTTAGCCCGCATTTTTCTTTCATCCATCTGCCTATCCATGCAAAGGTTAGTTTATCAATACAGCAGGCTTCTACAAACAAGTGATAATGTCTACATTATCTGGTTTTAGTCGCTGGTTGGAGGATAAATATTGGATATGACATCTGAGATAACACGCTTGCTTTCTTCTGTAATGTTGCGATGGGATATTCTCTGTCATTCTGAGACAGTTTATTTGTCTATCTTGTCTATACAGCAGGTAGTAAGCCCTTCTGGCCCTTCGAACCACACTGCCCCAGCAACCCCACAACTGCGATTAACCCTAGTCTGCTCTTCGGACATTTACAATTTACGACTGGGTGCACCTGTGGGAGGAAACTGGAGCTCCTGGGGAAAACCCATGCATTCCACAGAGAGGACATACAAAGAAGGATTGTGCTGGGTTCTGGGTCTTGGGTAAGTTTTAACCTGCACGGATTTTGGATTGGACTCTGTGGTTTACAATACGATGTGTTTCTGGTTCCCAGTCGCTCCTTTCTTCCTGCTATTTTGGGTGATTTTGATTGTGATGGCCTACAGATCAGGACCGAATATGCCTGGATTCTTTTGATTTTGTCTTTTATACTCCGTGTGGTTTTTTTTTGTTCCTTTCTTTGTCTTTTACATAAATTTTAATTTCTTGTGCGTTGGGGGCTTTGTACACCACAGCAGTGTAGCATTCTGCACAATGCTATTACAGCTTGGGCCATTCCGTAGTTCGGAGTTCAATTCCGGCACTGCCCTGTAAAGAGTCAAAGGTTCAAAATGCATTTGTTATCAAAGTATGTATGAAGTATATAACCCTGAGATTCATCTTCCCACGGACAGCTATGAAACAAACAAAACCATGGAACCCATTCAAAGAAAAACACTAACCCCTCCCTCCCCAATGCACAAAAAAAACACATCATTCAAATGCCAACCGGAACATTAAATACCACCACCATGCGCAATAGGAACACAAAAGAATAATACAGAACATAGAAACAAAAAATGGGAAGAGTCCAATTGAACTACAGCCCGATCCACAAACTGCAGACAAAAAACTTGCATTCTCGTGAGCATCATAGGCTGGGGGAGACCAGATTCTCCTAAATTCCAGAGCATACAGACTCAGAACTATTAAACACACCTCATATGTTAACTGTTTCCTTCCTGGACCATCTCTAATGTCAGCACATCTTTTCCTAACACATCATTAGGCTAGAAGAGTGCAGAGAAGTTTTACTGGGATGCTGCCAGGACTCAAGAGTCTAAGTTACAAGGAGAATTTGGACAGGCTAGGACTTTATTCCTTACAGCACATGAGACTGAGGCACAATTTTATAAAGGAGCATACAGGGAGGCACAGTAACGTAGTGGTTAGCATAACACTATTTCAGCGCCAGTGACCTGGGTTCAATTCCCACCTCTGTCTGTAAGGAGTCAATATATTCTCCTTGTCCTCCACAGTACCACAACATTGTCATAGGGTTTGGAGGTTTGTGTGCCTCAATGACCCAGAGAGCCATGTTGGCTGGAGTCAGGACCTTGTGCTTTGCCTCTTGGTAGGGTCACCCGTGCCAAACAGGTCAAAGGGTAGAGGCCAGACTAAGAGTGGTCCACCGGTCCTCCAGGTTCAAGGGTTCAGCTCAGGGCCAACAACCCTGACGGGTAAAGCAAAATTGTTACGGAAACAGCCATGAAGAGTCCTTCTGTAGCCAAGCGTGATCAAGGACAGACAGAGATGGAGGACCTTCATGGCTGCCCTAAGTTGCAGCAGCATAATGGGCAGTAAGTAAAATGTTCTCCCTGTGACTGTGTGTGTTTCCTCCAGGTGCTCTGGTTTCCACCCACATTCCAAATATGTACCCATTAAGGTTAGCACTATTTTGGCACCGGAAGCATGATGACACTGTAGACTTCACCCAGAAATCTTTGAACTGTACTGAATGTTGGCACTAAAGACATATTTCAATGAATGATTCTATGAACACAACTCTGCAAAACTCTAAGGCATGTATATATAGCTAGGGTGCCTAAGACTTTTACACAGTACTGAAGTAATTTTATGTACTGCATTGTACTGCTGCAGAAAAGAAAATAACACAAATTTCATTACATATGTGAGTGATGATAAGCCCGATTCTGATATAGGTCTCTATTGTGGACTGAGAATGGGAAGGGGGCAGGGAGATGGGAATCATGGTTGGAAAAAGGGGAAGGGAGAGAGGAGGGAGTGGGAAACACCAGAAAGACATTTGGTAATGATCAATAAACCAATTTTTGGAATTAAATGACCCTGCCTGGTGTCTCAGGGCTGGGTGTGTCTGTACCTGCACCACCCCCCACCCCAGTGCTCCTTCTCTGCCACCTATCCCACGCCCCTCCCACTGCTTTCTACCCTTGCCATTTCCAACATCCTCTGCAACCACTAGATTTACAAATTCGCTCTCAGTTCCATGTTGACAAATACGGTGCTGTGCAAAAGTCTTGGGCACCCACACATGATATGCACCCACACATGTGACAAATAAAGCTAATCTTTGTATTTTTTTTTAATCCATGGTCTGGTTGGGACAAAGGTCCTGATTCCCTGCTGTATTACTCCAAGATTCATTCTAAGTGCAAGAGTTCCCAACCTGGGGTCCACGGCATAAAAAAGGTTGGGAACCCCTGTTCGAGTGGAAGAGGTTCCTTTTGGTTCTGCAACAACTTAACTCACAAAGAAGGAAGTTTTGTTTTCATCAGCAAACTCTTACAAAAATATCCAATTTATTCTATAATACAAACATCACTGTGGTCATGTCCTCTTCTCATTGCTACCATCAGGGAGGAGGTACAGGAGCCTGAAGACCCCTCTTCTCATTACTACCATCAGGGAGGGGGTACAGGAGCCTGAAGGCCCCTCTTCTCATTACTACTATCAGGGAGGAGGTACAGGAGCCTGAAGACCCCTCTTCTCATTACTACCATCAGGGAGGAGGTACAGGAGCCTGAAGACCCCTCTTCTCATTACTACCATCAGGGAGGAGGTACAGGAGCCTGAAGACCCCTCTTCTCATTACTACCATCAGGGAGGAGGTACAGGAGTCTGAAGACCCCTCTTCTCATTACTACCATCAGGGAGGAGGTACAGGAGTCTGAAGACCCCTCTTCCCATTGCTAGCATCAGGGAGGAGGTACAGGACACGGAAGACAAACACTCAACAATTCAGGGAGGCACATCCGGCCAAAGGGTCTCGGCCGGAAACATCGACTGTACTCTTTCCCATCATTGCTGCCTGGCTTGATGAGTTCCTCCAGCATTTTGTGTGTGTGGCAACATTTCAGGAACAGCTTCTTCCCTTCCGCTATCAGATTTCTGAATGGACAATGAACCCATGTACATTACCTCAGTATTTTTTTAGCTTTCTTTTTGCACTTATTTAATAATATATATACACACACACATTATTTATTTATTTGTTTGTTTGTTTGTTTATTTATATATATATCACTGGCATTTGTCATGGCACTGACACATGTACAGTATATATATCTTTATCATTTTTATTACAATATATTGCAATGTACCATGGCTGCAAAACAACAGATTTCATGATACACGCCAGTGATATTAAACCTGATTCTGAACTACCTCGAAACTTTGGAGTCAATTTTGCTTGGAAGCATATAAAAAGTTTTCCTTCAATTTTACAAACCATGATACCTCTAAATTAGAAAGTGTTGGTTCTATATGGTGCATCTTTGATTAACTGCTGTGCTAATTATTACCAATGGACTAATTATTACAATGGTCCCTCAACACCAGCTCCATTGCAAAGAAAGCCCAGCAGTGTCTCTGCTTTCTGCGAAGGCTGAGGAAAGTCCATCTCCCACCCCCCATCCTCATCACATTCTACAGGGGTTGTATTGAGAGCATCCTGAGCAGCTGCATCACTGCCTGGTTCGGAAATTGCACCGTCTCGGATCGCAAGACCCTGCAGCGGATAGTGAGGTCAGCTGAGAAGATCATCAGGGTCTCTCTTCCTGCCATTACGGGCATTTACACTACATGCTGCATCTGCAAAGCAAACAATATTATGAAGGACCCCACGCACCCCTCATACAAACTCTTCTCCCTCCTGCCATCTGGGAAAAGGCACCGAAGCAGTCAGGCTCTCATGACCAGACTATGTAACAGTTTCTTCCCCCAAGCTATCAGACTCCTCAATACCCAGAGCCTGGACTGACACCTTACTGCCCTATTGTCCTGTATATTATTTATTGTAATGTCTGCACTGCTTTGTGCACTTTATGCAGTCCTGGGTAGGTCTGTAGTCTAGCGTAATTTTTTTCTGTGTTTTGTTTTTTTTACGTAGTTCAGTCTAGTTTTTGTACTGTGTCATGTAACACCATGGTCCTGAGAAAACATTGTCTCACTTTTACTATGTACTGTACCAGCAGTTATGGTTGAAGTGACAATAAAAGTGACTTGACTTGAATAGCTTCAGAGTATATTCCAGTCTATATTCATCGCCGTCTGGTACAGGGGTTTGAGGGGCACTGCACAGGATTGAAATCAGCTGTGGAAAGCTGGGAACTCAATCAGCCCAAAATGCCAGCAGCATAGTGGACCGTAAAACCCATCAGCACCTTAGAAGCATGTCCTCTGCTGCTTGTCATTTCTACACAGGGGAAAAGATTCTGTCTACTCTATCTACGCCCCTCATCATTTTAAATCAGGTTCCCCCCTCAACCTCCAACACTCTAGGAAGTGCAATTTCGGGCTCCTTATTTTAGAACGGATACACTGACATTGGAGAGCGTTCAGAAAAGATTCACAAGAATGATTCCAGGAATGAAAGGGTTACCGTATGAGAAACGGCTGGCAGCTCTTGGGCTGTATTCCCTGGAGTTCAGGAGAATGAGGGGGGATCTCATAGAAACATTCCGAATGTTAAAAGGCCTGAACAGATTAGATGCGGCAAAGTTATTTCCCATGGTAGAGGATTCTAGGACAAGAGGGTATGACTTCAGGATTAAAGGACATCCTTTTAGAACTAAGATGCAGAGAAATTACTTTAGTCAGAGTGTGGTAAATCTGTGGAATTTGTTGCCATGAGCAGCTGTGGAGGCCAAGTCAGTGGGTGTATTTAAGGCAGAGATAGATAGGATCTTGATTAGCCAGGGCATCAAAGGATATGGGGAGAAGGCAGGGGAGTGGGGATGACTGGAAGAATTGGATCAGCCCATGATTGAAGGGCAGAGCAGACTCGATGGGCTGAATGGCCTGCTTCTGCTCCTATCTCTTATGGTTTCAGAGCAACATACATAATGCTGGAGGAAACCAGCATGTCAGGCAGCATCTATGGGCAGGAATAAATGAAACTACGAGTCTGTGGTGGCCAGTGCTATCATGTATGCTGTTGTGAGCTGGGGCAGCAGGCTGAGGGTAGCAGACACCAACAGAATCAACAAACTCATTCAGAAGTCCAGTGATTTTGTGGGGGTGGAACTGGACTCCCTGACGGTGGTGTCTGAAAAGAGGATGCTGTCCAAGTTGCATGCCATCTTGGACAATGTCTCCCATCCACTCCATAATGTACTGGTTAGGCACAGGAGTACGTTCAGCCAGAGACTCATTCCACCGAGATGTAACACTGAGCATCATAGGAAGTCATTCCTGCCTGTGGCCATCAAACTTTACAGCTCCTCCCTCGGAGTGTCAGACACCCTGAGCCAATAGGCTGGTCCTGGACTTATTTCCACTGGGCATGATTAACATTATTATTTAATTATTTATGGTTTTATATTGCTATATTTCTTCACTATTCTTGGTTGGCACGGCTGTAACGAAACCCAATTTCCCTCGGGATCAATAAAGTATGTCTGTCTGTCTGTCAAAACAGTTGACGTTTCAGGCTGAAACACTTCAGGACTGGAAACGAAGAGGGAAAATGCCAGAACAAGAAGGTGGGGGAAGCTGGTAAGAAGAGCAACCCAAGTTTAACCACCTTTCCTTATAACTCATACCCTCTAATCCAGATATGTAAGCTCTCAGCAGAGTCCCATTGTCAGAGTCAACGAACAATATAGCACAGAAGCAGGCCCTTTGGCCCATCTAGTCCATGCTGAACCACTTAAACTGCTTACTCCCATCGATCTGTACTGGGACCACAGCCCTCCACACCCCTACCATCCATGTACCTGTCCAAACTTCTCCTAAACATTGAAATCGAGCTCAGGTGCTCCACTCGCACTGGCAGCTTGTTCCACACTCTCACCACTCTCTGAGTGAAGAAGATTCCCCTCATGTTCCCCTTAAACCTTTTACCTTCCACTCTTAACCCATGGCCTCTGGTTGTAGTTCCACCCAACCTCAGTGGTAAAAGCCTGCTTACATTTACCCTATCAACACCCCTCATAATTTTGTATACCTTTATCAAATCTCCCCTCAGTCTCCCATGTTGGAAGGAATAAAGGCCTAACCTGTTCAAAATTTCCAAATAACACAGGTCCTCAGTACTGGCAACATCATTGTAAATTTGCAACCTTATTTTATATCTTTCCTGTAAGTAGGTGACTGAAATAGCACACTCAATACTCCAAATTAGGCCTTACCAACGTCTTATGCAACTTCAACATAACATTGAAATGTTATTTAAATACATATTTATGCAAAACTCCCTATTTTGACCGATTATGGTAACAGCACATTAATTATTCGTTGATAAGCAACAATTCACATAATTAGATGCTGTTCGGAAGCAGACCTGACATTGATAACCAGGCCACGTTCAGTTGTGGCGCTGTCAAGAGGTCACTCGCTTGTTTGCTGAACTCGTAACCCAGAGTTGAGTTAACATCTAACTTCTTAATTAGAAGGTATTTGCCGCTCGCTGGTGGACTTTGCAAGGACCGCGCGCTTTTGAAACAAAAGCTTAAAGCATTTGACGCTTGTTTTAATTTACCCACCCAGGTTACCCAGGTTAACAAAGAAAACAGAAGTTATTTTAAACTGTAAAAGCTATCCAGACATGAAATGGTTTGGGAGACACAAGAGATTGGGTGAAGCAAATTTGGGCATTTATTTAAAAAAAAAATTAGCGCGCATAAAATAATGTAACGCTTCTTCCTCTTTTTTTCTCTTTCTTAGCTATTAGGTTGTTAGATTAGTTTTTCTTACGGTTAATTTTTTTTCATTTTCTCTTTTCTGTTTTTTTTACATATAATATGATACACCTAGTTTTGCTTTGTTTATATGATATTTGTATCATTCATGATTTGGGAAGACTTAACTATATTGTAACTATTGCTTGTGTATCCTTTCATGTTCAGTTTAAATTTGTAAGTTTGTAATCCCACTATCTATGTATTAATTTTATCATGTTGATATTAATAATAATAATAAAAAGATTGAAAAAGAAAGAAAATAATGTAATGCTTGCTTTTTTGACATCCCATCGCTTATTCTTTACCTTTGGGGGTCAACATTTCTTTCCGAAGCTGCTGATCAGAAATAAAACGCTTTGTTTCCATGTGGTAAACGCAAGATCAAAATCAGAATCGGGCTGTGTCGTGAAATTTGTTGACTTTGCGACAGCAGTACAATGCAATACAATAATAGAGGGAAAACTAATTTAGAGTGTGTATAAGAGAGAGAGAGAGAATTATATATATATATAGTTAAATTAAATAAGTAGTGCAAAAGTAGAAATAAAAAAGTAGTGAGGTAGTGTTCATGGGTTCAATGTCCATTCACTGTGTGGTAGTTTCCCCCGCCCCATGCCAGATGGTGATGCAGCCAGATGTGTCAAGTCCCCACAACTATGTATAGAATAAGATTGAAATGTGAATGTTCTTTACAATGTTGTTTTATATACTTTCATATGTTCATTTAACACCACAGCGCTGGTCAGGTCATTCAACCCAGAAAGTTGTGCTGATCTTGATGGGCGATTTATTTATGGTAAATGCACTCCTCCATGTCAGCTAGTTGAGTGGTGTCGCAGCAACGTCAGTAAGACCCAGAGAGCTGACTGTGAACTTCAGAACGGGTAGGGCGAAGGAACATACACCAGTCTTCACAGAAGGAGCAGAAGTGGACAGAATGAGGAATTCCCGTTTCCAGAGTCAACATTTCCGAGGATCTGTCCTGGGCCATCGTTGCAGCCACAAAGAAGGCACGGCAGCGGCTGTATTTCATTAGGAGTTGGAGGAGATTTGGTATGTCACCAGAAACACTGTAAATTTTCTACAGATGTACCGTGGAGAGCATTCTGACTGGTTGCATCACCGTCTGGGCGGGGCGGGGAGAGGCGGGAACAGGGCGACTGCACAGGATCGAAGTAAACTGCAGAGAATTGTTAACACAGTCAACTCCATCGTGCATACCAGCTTCCGTAGTGGGACATCTTCAAGGAGTGATGCCTCAAAAAGTTGGTACCCATCTTTAGGAACCCCCACCATTCAGATCATGCCCTCTTCTCATTGCTACCATTCAGGAAGGAGGTACAGGAGCCTGAAGGCACACACTCAGTGATTCAGGAACAGCTTCTTCCCCTCTGCCATCAGGGAGGAGGTACAGGAGTCTGAAGACACACACTCAACGATTCAGGAACAGCTTCTTCTCCTCTGCCATCAGGAAGGAGGTACAGGAGTCTGAAGACACACACTCAACGATTCAGGAACAGCTTCTTCCCCTCTGAATGGACTTTGAACCTATGAACACTACCTCACTACTTTCCCATTTTTGCACCACTTATTTAATTTAACTACTATACATATAAATACTATATATATATAAACTGTAATTCAGGATTTTTTCTCTATTATCGTGTATTTAATTCTACTGCTGCTGCAAAGTTAACAAATCTCGCGACGTATGCCGGTGATATTAAATCTGATTCTGATCCAAACCTTTCCATATCTATGCGTCTGAACTCCTCTTCAACTGTTTCCACTAACTAACCACTCTGCGTTTTTAAAAAAAAACTTTCTCCTTCTAACCTATTTTTATAGTTTACTTCGCAGAATCCGGTTTATTATCACCGGCACGTGTCGTGAAATTTGTTGACTTTGAGGCAGCAGAACAATGCAAAACATGATAATAGAGGGGAAGAAACTGAATTGCAGTAAGTATATATATATAATAGTTAAATTAAGTAAGTCGTACAAAAATAAAAATAAAAAAGTAGTGAGGTAGTTCCTGGGTTCAATATCCATTCAGGAATCGAAGGCAGAGGGGAAGAAGTTGTTCCTGAATTGTTGAGTGCGTTCCCCCCCCCCCACCCCGCCATGCAAAACTTAAACGATTCATTTGTAAACTGAACTTAATTTTTATGAGGCGCAGTTGCTAATGGTCGAGCTGTCACTCACCCCTCATTAGAAAAATCCTCCCGTTGGCGCATCCCTGCCGCAGTCCATTGGCGTTCGCTTTGTCCCTGGGAGGAGCCGACGTCTGGATGGGGGGGTTTTGCGATTCTTTGGGGGGGGGGGTACGCGTTGCCTGCTCCCGACTAGTTGTGCCGGAGTTACCGTCATTCACATGTCGAGTGTTCTGTCAGTGGACACGGCGAGGCTGAGCGCCCGGCGAGGCCTCACGAGGCGGCCACCTGTCTCAGCGTGGAGCCCTTCCAACCCATGCCTTCACCATGAGCTGTCTGGATATTATGTACCATCCGTACGGCACACGCCCTCATAGTCCGGCGCAGTGTACACAGGTGGGACAGCAGCTCGGGCAGCGCGCCGTTCGACTGCTCATTCCCGTTACCACAGCGGTCTCTTGCCAGGAGTATTTAGTTACTAGGTGAGGCAGTTGGAGTATGCTCGATTCCTGTTAGGTAAGATCCACTGGGATTGAACTGAAAACCAGCAGATCGTGGGTCCGCCCGGCCAGCGGTTGCAATCTGGCACTTTAACCGGTCATTTCTGTTTTAAAGCCTCAGTTTTAAAAAGCTGCTTGGCATAGGTGAACTCGTGGTGTCGCCGCTCTCGGGATCGGACGCCCACTCCTCATATCTCCCCTGATCCCGGGAGGAGCCAAGACTGTCCGGTTACCATCCGCAAGTTGTTGCCCCGTTGTGACTTACCTCCTGCAATCGGACTGGAAGTTAAATTTTAGTTTTAAGAAGTCCAATTCCTGTTTTTTTTTCCATTTCACTCTTTGAAAGATGCCCCCTTGTTGCGTCAGTTTACACGGATCATTGCTTTTGAACGAGGAAATCTCCTCTCCCCGTTCCTGCGTGAATGGCGCACAGTTTGACAGGAGTCTTGTGATTTGTACCGAAATCCTGTATATGTGTGTGTATATTGCAAACTGATGAGTGGGTTCGTAGCCAGCCTTTAACTGCGTCGGGGAGGGATTAACGCCAGAATAAGCGCCCCTACCTCTGTATATATCCCAGCGGCGCGGTCAAAGCCTGTGCCCGAGGGGGAGATCCCTCTTGCTGTCCCGTCCTGCTACTTGGAATGTAAAAGTTGAACCAGTAACATAGCGGAGAAACATTTTTCCAATCGGATTGAATGCTTATTAAAGCGCAGGGTCGGCGTTAACAGTGCAACTGGTATAATTCGGTTTCAAGTATGTACCCCGCGTTTCGCTGCGTCCGAGATTTCCTTGTTAAGCATCTTGAAGTTTGCCACTGGTGAGTGGTGGCCGGTGGAGCCGAGTTTGCAGAGGTCAGTCCGCCGTGGGCCGTGTCTTCCAGCCCGGCCACTCTAACGCCCCGCTGTCTAAACTCTTCCAGACTTTCGCGGGTCACTCACGAGTGCACGGAGGGTCGATGGACGTCGGTGAGCGTCACAGCCCCGCTCCGAGTGAAGAGGATGCCGTGAGGGAGAAGGAGAGACCCGAGGCGGAGTACATCAACTCCAAGTGCGTCTTGTTCACTTACCTCAACGGGGACATCAGCGCTTTAGTGGACGAGCATTTCAGCCGAGCTTTGAGGAACTACAGTCCGGAGAGCGGGAGCAGCAAAGCTGGGAAAGGGAGCCCGGGATCGTCAGGTACCGTCTGACCCGATGCCCCGTCCACTGGGGCAATTTATTGCTTTTCCTACCATTTGGGCCGTTGGGTACAGAATCAGGTTTAAAACCACTGACATATTTTGTGAAATTTGTTGTTTGCGGCAGCAATACACAAAAAAGAAACCCTATAAATTACAATAGAAAATATTTCGGAGGTACAACACCGAGCCAACGAGCCCGGGGCAGCCCAATAAGACCAATTGACCTGCAAACCCTAGTGTCTTTGGAACGTGGCAGGGAACCGGAGCGCCCGGAGGGAACACGCGTGGTCACGGGAAGAATGAACGAACTCCTTACAGGCAGCGGTGGGAATTGAACCCGGTTCTCTGGCGCTGTGATAGCGTTACGCAAACGGCTGCTATAATTAGGTGAAGTAGAGCCAACAAAAACAGCGCCCTGTTCAAGGATCGGTTCAGAAATTTAACATTGGCGAGGAAGAAGCTGTTAGGGAAACGTTGGATGTGTGTCCTGCTCCGTGCCTCTTCTCTAATGGTTGTATTGAGAAGAGGGCTGGCTCCCAGAATAATTCTATCCACCCATCTCCTTCCCCCAGCAAACCATTCTGTCCAGGGGTTCCCAACCTGGGGTCCACAGACCCCTTGCTTAATGGTATTGGTCCATGGCATAAAAAGGTTTGGGAACCTCTGAGAGGGGAATTCCAGGGCTGATGAAAGGTCTCATCTTTAAACTCACTGCCTGTTACACCACTGGCATTCAGGGCAACAGTGAAGGCCCTCCATCTCTGTCCTTGGGTCACACAAACATAGACAGGTTCTTCAGTCCTGATGAAGGGTCTCAGCCCGAAACGTCGACAGCGCTTCTCCCTATAGATGCTGCCTGGCCTGCTGCGTTCCACCAGCATTTTGTGCAGGTTCTTCATTGCTGTTCCAGTAATAATTTTGTTTGACCCAGAGCTGAACCCCTGAACCTGGAGGAGCGGTGGACCACTCTAAGTCTGGCCTCTACCCTTTGACCTGTTTGGCATGGGTGACCCTACCAAGAGCCAAAGCATAAAGCCCTGACTCCAGCCAACGTAGCTCTCCAGGTCAGTGAGGCATGCAAGCCTCCAAACCCTACGAGAAGGTTGTGGTCCTCCTGGAGGCTCATCTTTAGATGTCCACTGTTTAGTCCCCTCCGTAGACCTGGCTGAGTCGCTCCAGTATTGTGTCTGTGTGTGTGTGCGTGTTGCTCAACATCTCCAACATCTGCAGAACCTCCTGACCCTTTCTCTTTCCTTCCCATCAATTGCCCCTTGGATTCCACCACTCATCAACACACTGGGAGGCAATTCACAGGAGCTAATGAACCCACCAGCGCCCAGCATTGTTGGAGTGAGAGAAGAAACCCAAGTGTCACATGCAAACTCCACATAGCCAGCACCCTCCACACAGGATTGAACCTGTGTCACTGGAGCAGTGGGGTAACATCTGTGTAAATATATTTATTAATTTATTTATTGAGATACAGTGCAGAATAAGTCCTTTGAGTCACGCCACCTAACAATCCCCTGATTTAATCCTAGCCTAATCTTGGGACAATTTACCTACCAATTGGACCAATTAACCTACCCACCGATATGTTTTTGGACCATGGGAGGAAACCAGAGCACCCGGAGGAAACCCACACGGTCACAGAGAGAACGTACAAACTCCTTACAGGCTGTGGCGGGAATTGAACCCCGGTCACCCGTGCTGTAAAGCACACAAAATGCCGGAGGAACTCAGCAGGCCAGGCAGCATCTATGGAAAAGAGTACTGTCGATGTTTCCAGCCAAGACCCTTTGGGAGGACTGGAGAAAGAAAGATGAGGAGTCAGAGTAAAAGAGTGGGGGGAGGGGGAGGGAGAAACACAAGGTGATAGGTCAAACTGGGAGGAGTGGAAGGGCAGAGTAAAGAGTTGGGAAGTTGTTTGGTGAAAGAGATACAGAGCTAGAGAAGGGGTGATCTAATAGGAGAGGACAGACGGCAATGGATGAAAGAGGAAGGGTGAGGAGTGCCAAAAGGAGGTGATGTGTGGGCAAGGAGATAAGGTGAGAGAGGGAAATGGGAATGGGAAATAGAAGAGGGGCGGGAGGGGGGATTAGTGGAAGTTCAAGAAATCAATGTTCATGCCATACATCATCCTTCCCAGTTTCATCTATCACCTTGTATTTCTCCCTCCCCCCCCCCCCTCCCTTTGACTCCTCATCTATTTTTCTCCAGTCCTGTTGAGGGGCCTCAGCCTGAAATGTTGACTGGACTCGTTTCCACAGAAGCTGCCTGGCCTGCTGGGTTTAGTGTGTGTTGTTCAGATTTCCAGCATCTGCAGATTTTCCCTTGTTTGCACTGTCAAGTACTGTACTAATTACTACGCTACCATGCTGCCCTGTTAGCAGGGTAAATTATCCCCAAACAATCTCTTCCCTTCACCCGCCCTACCCCCAGAAGCTGCTAGACGCAAACCCACTGAGTTCCTCCAGCGGGTTGTATCTTGCCTCAGGTCTCAGCATCTGCAGTCTCTTGTGTGTCCACCTAGAAACCATGACTGTTCTGCTGAAAAGAACATTGGTGTAGTTTCTCTCCACACGCTGCCTGACCAGTTGTGCATTTTCTACTTTGATGGCAAGTTTTCTCTTCAGGGCAAAGCAGGATGAGATGTGACTTGGAAGAGGTGTTCAAGATGATAAGAGGCACAGATCAAGTGGATAGGCAGAGACTTTTTCCCTGGGCAAACAAGGGCGCGTAATCTTATGGTGACTGGAATAAAGTATGGGGAGTGGGAGATGTCAGAGTTGGGTTTTTTACACAGAGTGGTATGTGCACCAGGTTTGGTGGTAGAAGCATATACTATAGGGCGATTTAAGAAACTCTTATGGAAGCACATGGATAATAGAAAAATGGAGGCCTACAAAGGAGGGAAGGGAAGGGTTAGATCAGGAGTTCCCAACCTGGAATCCACGGACCCCTGGGGATCCATAACATAAAACAGGTTGGGAACCCCTGCATTAGATTGATCTTAGAGTAGGCAGGTCTCCTCCACCACGACTCCATTTGTGACATTTACCGGGAGCATTGTAGATGAAGTACTTGAAGCATTGCTGAGGATCCCACAATCTCTTCAGCCCACTACCATCCAGAAAGCATCAGGACTAGGACTGCCAGACTGGGTAACAGCTTCTTCCCTCAGGCTGTGAGACTGATGAATGCCCTGCCACCTCAGAAGTCCCGCCACTAGGACAGCGAGCTGTTTACAGCTTACCTGTGTTGCACTTTACCACTTTTAAAATACATTTTATTAACTTATTTATGGTAATATTTTGGTTTATATGCTGTGTGTGTGATAAGTGTTTTGTGAGTGTTTCGTGGTCCAGAGTAACATTATTTCGTGAGCTTGGGTATATGTGTAGTAAGTTAACAATAAGTTTGAACTTCAAGAAGTCAGCACAACATAATGGGCCGAAAGGCCTGTACTGCTCTATGTTCTATGATTATTTTCTGTTTTGCCCCTAAGTATGGAATTCTAGACAAGTTCACTGTCATCTAAAATTATCATTCTAAGCATCATTTACTGGGGGTGGATTCTGGGAACACCACAAGTTCAGAAAAAAAACAGTTCATTAAAGCTTTTCTTGGAAACTCAAATTATTGCGACGGACAGGGAGTGGGAGAGGGGGTGTATGAGAAGTGTACCCAGACTTACAGTAAGGATTGATGGTTGCGTAATCATTGTGAAGAAAGGAGGCAGACTTTGACAATATTTCTAGATGTATGGTAATCTCAATTCTCTCAAGGATATCAAACATTTATAACAAGTGGATTTGTACTTTCCTTGAGCTTTTCTCACTACTACTCGCAGGGAGGAGGTACGGGAGACTGCAGACACACCCCTAATGTTTAAATAACAGCTTCTTCCCCTCCTTCATCAGATTCCTGAACAGTGACTATCCCCTCTAGTTTTGTTCACATTTTGCAGTACTTATTTAATTAATTAGATATATTCCTTATTAAAATTTACAGTCATTTCTATATCTTGCACTCTGCTGCTGTCACAGAACCACAAATTTCACGACACAGGGCAGCACGGTAGCTTAGGGGTTAGTACAACGCTTTGCAGTGCCTGCGACCTGGGTTCAATTCCCACCCTGCCTGTAAGGAGTTTCTATGTTCTCCCCGTGAACACTGCAGTTGCCTCCAACACTCCAAAGACAAACCAGTTCACAGATTAATTGGTCACTGTAAACTGTCCCATGATTATGCTGGGATTAAATTGGGGGATTGTTGTGCAGCATGGCTTGAGTTGCTGGAAGGACCAATTCTACTCTATCTGTAAGTAATAAGTAAGTAATACTAAGGCTGATTCTAAAACAGATTGACTTGTATATCATGAAATTTGTTGCTTTGCACAGCAGTATGGGGTGTCCAGGGAGGGGTAGCACCTCTGGTGAAGGGTTTTCTCATACCCATTCTAAACCGCTCACTCGCTTTTGATCATCACTGAACAGTCAGCTCTCACCTGTGGCTCCAAGTTGCTGTCTACCCTGGTACACAGTTTTGAGAGGCGGGACAAACCAGGTGAGGGTAGCCAGTGAGTTAGGGACATGCCTGTCCCAGCATACGAAGTCAGCTTCGGCCGACTGGGTGGATGAGAACTACAGTGGGATCCGAAGGCCAGGAAGGCAATACTGCAAGACTCCGTAGAGAGCGAAGAGCACGACAAGGCACAGGAGACATCATGCTCGTCCACTGCAACCAGGGATGACCCCCGTACGTGACACTTATTTGTACCACTGGACCCGGAGTTCTCAAGAGCGTGGAACTGCCCCAGTGCAACGGCTTTTCCACTTTAAAAAACCCTTCTGCACAGGTTTCCTGCTGTTTTAGGACACAATGGGCAACCACCAAGGTGCAAAAACATTTTTAAAAATTATGAATAAATAGTGCAAAACAAAAAATATCAAGTTAATGCAGTTGTCATTTTCTATGGGGGATGCCGTAGATGTCCTGATACAGGTTCTGAATGGACATTGAGCCAACCCAAGAGTACTATTTATGCTCTCTTCTCACTTCCCCCTGGATTCCCTCCTCCTTCCCTTTCTCCTATGGTCCACTCTCCACTCCTATCAAATTCCTTCTTCTCTGGCCCTCGACCTTTCCCACCCGCCTGGCTTCATCTATCACCTTCTAGCTTGTCCTCCTTCCCCTCCTGCCCACCTTTTATTCTGGCATCCTTCCCCCTTACTTCTCAGTCCTGAGGAAGGGTTTTGGCCTGGAACATCAACTGTTTATTCACGTGACCTGTCGAGTTCACTCAGCACTTTTGTGTGTGTTGCTTTGGATTTCCAACATTGGCAGAAGTTCACTTGTGTGTGTTTATATATTTTTTTGAATTGTAATTTATGGTATTTTTATGTATTAAATTACACTACTGCTGAAAACCAACAAATTTCACAACATATGTCAGTGGTGCTATGCCTGATGCTGATTCTGAAAAGTTAAGCTCCATGATTAAGATGATATAACAACTTATTCCCAGAAATCGGGAACCCTAAAAGAATTTTGCCCCCATTGGAATGTTTTTTTTCATGAAATGTGTAATGTATCAAAAGCAGAATCCCATCTGTGCCCCCAACAACAACCGTGCAAGTACCACCTTTCATTGTATGAGGGGTGATTGATAAGTTTGTGGCCTAAGGTAGAAGGAGTCGATTTTAGAAAACCTAGCAGATTTATTTTTCAACATAGTCCCCTCCTACATTTACACACTTAGTCCAGCGGTCGTGGAGCATACGGATCTTTGACCTCCAGAAAGTGTCCACAGGTGGGTGATTGATAAGTTTGTGGCCGAAGGTAAAAGGAGATGAGTTATTAACTTCAAACTTTCTGCATAAGTTTCCCAGTTTCTTCAGCAGTTTCTTTGTTGCTCCAGATTGTTTGGTTGTTGTGATGTTGCCTTTCTGGGGGCTTGCTGTGCTTCTATTCTGCAAGATTGTCAATAATTTGCAGATTCAGTTGATGATGAGGAAGGCAAATGTGAGGTTAGCATTCATTTCGAGAGGACTAGAATATAGAAGTTAAAGTTAAAGGCTGTCCTGAGCCTTAGAGGCTCATCAGGCTGGTGCTTATGCCAGTTTCCATGGCGTGAAGCAACTGAGAGTACAAGACTCCCCCCCACTCTCCCGGATAGGACGGCAGTCTATCGCGAGGTTAACCCCCAGCATTTTACCGGTACCCATTTTCAGCTGGGTGGACTGGAGCAACGTGTGGTTAAGTGCCTTGCTCAAGGACACACACGCTACCCTGGCTGGGGCTCGAACTCACAACCTCCAGATCACTAGTCCAACACCTTAGCCACTTGGCCACGCACCACAAGAATATAAAATCAAGGATGTAATGTTGAGGCCTTATAAGGCTCTGGTGAGGCCTCATTGGAGTATTGTGACCAGTTTTGGGCCCCTTATCTAAGAAAGGATATGTTGATATTGGAGATAGTTCAAAGGAGGTTGACAGAAATAATTGAAAGGCTTGTCACATAAGGACCGATAGATGGCTCTGGTGTGTACTCCTTGGGATTCAGAAGAATGAGGGGGGGTATCTCATTGAAACCTATCTATTGTTGAAAGGCCTCGATAGGGTGGACGTGGAGAGGATGCTTTCTATGCTGGGGGAGTCTAAGACCAGAGGACACGGCCTCAGAATAGAGGGACATCCATTTCGAACAGAGCTGAAGAGGAATTCCTTTAGCCACAGAACAGTGAATCCATGGAATTCATCCCCAGGTCATAGGGTACATTTAAGACAGAGGTTGATAGATTCTTGATTAGTCAGGGCATGAAGGGATACGGGGAGAAGGCAGAAGATTGTAGCTGAGAGGGAAATAGATCTGCCATGATGAAATGGCTGAGCAGAATCAATGGGCCAAATGGCCTAATTCTGCTCCTACAGTGCCTGGGAAAAATATTCAACCCCCAGCCCTTTGATCATATAATGAATGTTACATCCAGGGATTTTGATCCAATTTAACTGTTTATTTGTGAATCACATGCTCCTTTTCTTGCAGTAGAGCCACAAAACACAGGGAAAATTGTAAAACATGGAAAACTAAAAATTCAAAAACTGAAATGTCAGCGGTTCAAAAGTATTCATCCCCCTTTAATCAGTACTTAGTTGACCCACCTCTTGCAGCTGTTACAGCCGGTAGTCTTTTCGTATTAGCCTCTTATTAGCTTTGTGCAATGTGATGCAGCAAGATTTGCCCATTCCTCCTTCCAAAATTGCTCATGATGTGCCAGGTTAGTCGGGGAGTGACAAGGGACGGCAATCTTGAGTTCCTGCTGGAGACGTTCGATCGAGTTAAGGTCAGGACTCTGACTGGGCTGCTCAAGGACATCAATTCTCTTCATTTGAAGCCACTCCATGGTTGCTTTTGGCAGTGAGCTTTGGGCTGTCTCCTGCTGAAAGACCAACGTCCGCCCCAGTTTAAACTGCTTGGCAGAGACTTGCAGGGTTTTATCCAGCATTTATCTTCCCATCAAGCCTGACCAGATTTCCAGTTCCTGCTGCTGAAGAGCATCCCCATAGCATGATGCTACCTCCACCACACTTTACAGTAGGGATGGGTTGCCTGGCTGATGTGCAATATTAGATTTGCACCACACATACCGCTTAGTGTTAAGACCAAAAAGTTCTTCTTCAGTTTCATCCAACCACAAAACCTTCTTCCACATCTTCGCAGTATCTTCTTAGTGACACTTTGCAAAGTCATTAGGGGGCAAGAAGATCCTTTTTAAAAAAAAAGCCAGGGCGTCTTTCTTGCCATTCTTCCATAATTACCCTTTTTGTCCAAGGCCTTAGAGATTGTGGAGCCATGAACTTCATCTCCAGTTGCAGCCACTGACTTCTGCAGCTTACTCAGAGTCACTGTTGGCATTAGAGTAGCCCCTCTTACAAATGCTATTCTTCTCTGGCAACTGAGTTTAGAATGACAGCCTGACCTAGGTAGTGTGGCTGTGTATATTCAATGCATTTGTGATGGTCTTATACCTTTCCCCAGATTTATGCTTCTCTATTATCATTTCCCTGACTTTTCCTGAATGCTTTTTTATCTTCATTTTGGTTTGGTCTGTTGAAAATCTATCACACTGTTGGACCTTACAGAGAGAGGTGGTATTTGTTCTTATGAATTCATTGAAAACAGGTGATCCTCCAATTTTGTACATCAACAGACTGGGTGAGTTGGTAAGGTAATACTGTATATTGCACGTGAGGAAAGTTAGTGTAGTAGTTACAAAGAGGATGAATACCTTTTCAGCCTCACAATTTTGATTTTTAATTTTCAGTAAATTGTGAACAGGTTTTGGAAAGATTCTTTTGATTTGACATGATCCAAAATATTTTATAAATTAGTGCAAGAAATCCTACTTAAATATATTTTAAATTCAGAAAATGAGATAGTAAAATATGAAAATAGTTGTTGGAGCTTAACACTTTATCTTACAGTCTTATCGTCAATACCTCATTGGCCATCAAGTGCTCTGGGATGACATAAGGCTGTGAGAACCGCTACGGAAACTCAGGGTCCATGTTCAAGACCAGCTTTTTATGAAAAATGTGAGGATTTTGACCCTCTACCAATCAATAACTTGACCCTGGCATTTTCAAACAACTGTGTCCCTTGGACAAGTAATCCCCACATTAGAATTGTCCAAGAGATGGTTGAAGTTGCCAAACCATGCCATAGTAATGCTGTCGATGTCAGTTTCTTTACAATGATTACATAACAAGCAGTCCTTACTGGAAGTTTAATATTCTTCTTTAAATTACAAAGAAAATCATATATAAAGACATCATATTCGAGTCTTGAACTAAATAGCAGTCACAACCCCTCAACCATCAGGCTGTTGAACACAAGAGGATATCTACATTCACTTGCCCTATCGTTGAGATGTTCCCACAACTAATGGACTCTCTTTCAAGTTACTCTACTGTAGATTTGCTGAATATGCCACCAGAAAATGAATCTCAGAGTTGACATATATGGTGACATATATGTAATCTGACAATAAAATTTACTTTGAACTCTTGAATCTTGATAGCCCTAATCACAATGATTTACCAACACTGCCCACTTCAATGTCATTGAATTAAAATAGTTTTTGTTCTACCCCTATCTCACCTACCTGTCACCTCATCTAGTGCTCTCCATTCTTCCCTTTCTCCTATGGTCCACTCTCCTCTCCTACCAGGTTCCTTCCTCTCCAGGTCTTTACCTTTCCCACCCACCTGGCTTCACCTACCACCTTCTAGCTATCCTCCTCCCCGTCCCCCACCTTTCTATTCTCGCATCTCCCCCTTCCTGGAGAAAGGTCTTGGCGTGAAACATCGACTGTTTATTCATTTCTGTCGATGCTGCTCGACCTGCTGAATTCCTTCAGCATTTTGTATGTATTGTTCTGTGTTCTTCCTTGTAAAATATTGTGTTTGATTATTTTTTCTTGTGAATGCTGCTTATCCGATGCAGTGTGCCAGTGGGTTTCTAATTGTTCCTGTGCACACGTATACTTGTACGTAGAGTATCGAACTAATATCGGTTCCCTAGTAAATAGTAAGAACACTTGTCTTCATGATCTAGTGCAACCTTTTTTATGCCATGAACTTCTACCATTAACCAAGGGGTCTATGGACCCCAGGCTGGGATTCCCTGACTTCTAGCACCTTATTGTCTACCAGCATTGCACTTTATCAGCAACTGATGCACTTTATTCTTCAATCAAAGGAGGTTCAAACCTTTAAACCTTCAAAGGAGTTTCATGAAAATAATTCCATGATTGAAGGACTTGTCATAGGAAGAGTGTTTTATGGCCCTGGGTCTCTAATCACTGGAATTCAGAAGAATGAAAGGTGATCTCATTGAAACCTATTGAATGTTGAAAGGCCTCAATAGAGTGGATGTAGACTTGATGTTTCCTATGGTATGACAGTCTAGGACCAGAGGTCACAGCCTCAGAATAGACGGGTGTCTACTTCTTAAGCCAGAGGGTGGTGAATCTATGGAATTTGTTGCCACAGGTGGCTGTGGAGGCAAAGTCATTGGGTATATTAAAGGCAGAGGTTGATAGATTCTTGATTAATCAAGGCATGAAGGGATTCAGGGAGAAGGGAGGAGATTGGGGCTGAGAGAGAAAATGGATCATCTGTAACAAAATAATGGGGCAGACTCAATGGGCCAAATGGCCTAATTCTTCTTCTATGTCATACTCTATTATTATTTTTCTTTGTGACATCTCAATGCACGATGAAATGAATTGATATGTATGGTCAGAGTGCAAGATAAGCTTTTCACTGTGCCTTGCTAGCTGTGACTACAATAAACCAATACCAATAATATTTCCATATGAGGGACCTAATCTTCCAGGTGTGGTGCTGGAGGCAGGTCCATTATTGACTTTTTAAGAGAATCCTAGATAGACAAAAGGTCGTGGATTCAGCCCAGTACATCATGAGTAAAGCCCTCCCAACCGCGGAGCACATCTACATGAAACACTGTCATAGGGAAACTGCAAACATCATCAGAGATCCTCACCACCCAGGTCATGCTTTCTTCTTACTGCTGGCATCAAGGTAGAAGGTACAAGAGGCTCAGGACTTGCACCACCAAGTTCAAAAACAGTCACTACCCCTCAGCCATCATGCTCCTGAATAAAAGGGGTTAGCTACACTCACCTGCCCGTCATTGAGATATTCCCACAACCAAAGATCTCATCTTAAGGACTCTTTATCTCATTATCTCATGTTCTCATTATTTATTGCTATTTGCTTAAATTTGTATTTGCACAGTTTGTTGTCTTCTGCTCTCCGGTTGATCTTTTATTAATCCTGTTATAGTTACTATTCTATAGATTTGCTGAGTATGCCCGCAGGAAAATGAATCTCAGAGTTGGATATGGTGACATATGTGTACTTTAATAATACATTTATTTTGAACTTTGGATGCTTAGATGAAATAAAAATTGAGGATACAGTACTATGGAAAAATCTTAGGCATAAATATATAGCTGGGGTTGCCCATATCATATAACATAGCACATAATGATGATGATAAAGCTAGGGTGCAGAAGATTTTTGCACAGTGTTGTAGTTATCATTTTATGTATTGCTCTGTACTGCTGACACAAAAAGAAACAAACTTCATGACCTATGTGAGTGATAATAAATCTGATTCTAATGTGGGTCTCTATTGTGGACTAAGAAGAGAAGCATAGTTGGGAAAAGGGAAAGGGAGAGGGGAGGGAGCGGTAAGCACCAGTGAGACATTCTGTAATGATCAATAAACCGATTGTTTGGAATCAAATGACCTTTTCTGGTGCCTCAGGGCTGGGTGAGTCTGCCACTCACGCCATACCCCCACACTCACACCCCTTCTCTGCCAAAAGTACCACACCCTCCTGGGCTGCTCCACCCTCACCATTCCCAACAGCCTTTCCTTCCGCCAGATTTACAAACTTGCTCTCCGCTCCACATTGACAAAGTTCAAAGTAAATTATATTATCAGAGTACGTACTTGCCACCACATACAACCCTGGAATTCGTTTTCCTGCGGGCATACTCTACAAATCTATAGAGTCGTAACTATAAACAGGATCAATGAAAGATCAACCAGAGTGCAGAAGACAACAAACTGTGCAAATGCTAATATAAATAGATATCAATAAATAAGGAAAACATGAGGTAATGAGAGAAAAAGTCCTTAAGGTGAGATCATTGGTTGTGGAAACATCTCAATGGATGGGCAAGTGAGTGTAGTTAGCCCCTTTTAGAACAGTACCGTGCAAAAGTCTTAGGTGCTTTTGCTCAGTTCTGAATGCAGGAAGGAAGGGTTAGATTGATCAGTTAAAAGATCAGTGGAACATTGTGGGGACCAAGGGCCTGTACGTTTCAATGTTCAAATGGTTAAATCAGTGAAGAGGTAACTCAGTTCATTTATATATCTCATTGTTCTTAGTGCTGAGAAATGTCTAGTCATCAGATTTAATTTATCAACATCCCTAATCAGGTAGTTATGTTCAATAATATGCCCTTCTAAATATAACGCATGTTTCCAGAAGTGATTTTATCTTGAAACTTAGTTGACCTTGCAGTGGCTGCGGATACTAACTAATAATAGGATCCTCGCTCACTAGTTCTATTTCGGTCACTAAACTGGTTAACGCTTATAGTGTCTTACATTCCATTGGTACTCGAGTCTCACTGCAGCAGGAAATCCGCTATGTCGCTATCAGGGAATCTTAGAAAATGTATGACATGGAGAGGAAATTCAGCAGTTCTTTGAATGCACAAGTTAGGAGCAAGTGGAAGTTGCTTAGCTCCTCGAATCTGTTCAAACCTTCAATAAGGTTGCTTTCTTCTTGAGCCAATCACCCCTACTGGGGCATAAGCCGCTGACATCAGCTGGCCAGAGTCCTCTATCCTGGGCTGAAGTTTGATTGGCCCCCGTGGCTTCCACTTTCACCGCATGACCTCATACATCTTCTAGGCAAAGATCCTTCCTCTCCCGAGGATGACGTCTTTGGGGCTTCTGTAGCTCTGGGTGTTTACGGGATGGGTTTGCCAGCCCCAGCTACTTCTCCCACCGCTGGGCTTGGGACCATCCAAGGTGAGCTTTCAAAAAGATTGGAATCACTTTTAAACATAAGGTTCCTGCCCACTGCTGGCAACCATTTACCATCCTGCTTATCATAATCCCACCTGAGAATTATTCACATACTCAAGCCTTGCGAGGGAGATACGAGTTCCTCGTGGCTTTCCTCAGGGCAGAAGCTCACGTCATCTCATCTCTGACCAACTGGAAATGTCATCCCCAGGTCCATCCTTCATGGGGTCCTTCAGGATATGGTAAAAAAGATTTTTTTTAAAAAAATTAAAAGTTAGCTCTATTTGTCACTTCAAAACATGGAGTGAAATGCATCATTTTTGTGTCAATGACCAACACATTTGAAAGATTGTGCATTGAATTGTGTACCTTTGGAATGTAAAGCACTAGCAACTCTTTACAGTGTTGGGAAGTGTACGGCCATGCACTTTGGTAGAAGAAATATTAAGTGTAGGCTACTTTCAACATGGAGAGAAAATCCGAAAATACGAGTTGCAAAGGGACTTGGGAGTCGTCGTGCAGGACTCCATGAAGATTAATTTGCAGGTTGAGTCGGTGGTGAGGAAAGGCAAATCCAATAATGGCATTCAATTTGAGAGGACTAGAATACCAAAGCAGTGTTGAGGCTTTATAAGCCACTGGTGAGGCCTCAGTTGAGGATTGTGGGCAGTTTTGGATCCCTTATCTTAGAAAGAATGTGATGACATCGGAAAAGGTTCAAAGGGGATTTGCAAAAATGATTCCAGAATTGAAAGGCTGGTAATTTGAGGAGTGTTTCACGGCTCTGGACTTCTACTCAATGGAATGCAGAAGAATGAGAGGCGATCTGATTGAAGCCTCTCAAATACTGAAAGGCCTCGATAGAGTGGATTTGGAGAGGATGTTTCATATGGTGAGGGAGTCTAAAACCAGAGAATACAGACTCAGAAGAGAGGAGCAGCCTTTTAGAATGAAGATGAGGAGGAATTTCTTTAGCCAGAGAGTAGTGAACCCGGTCCAATTGCCACCAGCATGTAACTTGTTGCACCAGAAGTCCTAACACACTAGATAAGGAACACCTATCATTCTTTCCCGAGACTGCATTTTGGCAAATCAGATCATTTGGCTGCACTCCTACTACCTAAAGAGCAAGGCTCCCGAGATCAGACAACTAAGAGGTGGTCACGGGAGGCAGAGGAATGGTTACATGATTGCCTTGAAGTCAGTGGTCTGGGCCATGTTTGAGAACACATCTGAGGACCTGAATGACTACACCAGGGTTGTTACAAACTTTATTAAAACAGCTGTGGATGAGAGAGTCCCCACAAAATCATTCAATGCTTTCCCCAATCAGAAGCCCTAGATGAATGATGAAATCTGGAACCTGCTGAGAGCCAGATCAGAGGCATTCAAGTTTGGAGATCAAGAATGTTACAAGAGGTGCAAGTTATTGTCATGGCTATCCCTCGAGGTCGAGGATGATGGTCTTCATTCCATTTCCACAGAGCGAAGACACTTGCGTGAGTATTTGTTTAACATGCACTTGATGTTGCACTCCAAGAAGCACACGATACTTCACAAATCAACCAACTGATTCCAATGGCATGGAAACCACGACGATTGGAGCTGACGGATTTGTTGCAGCCTTCATCCAACTTCACATCCATTGAGTTCGAAGTAACTTGGTCCGCCTGTTCCACCGTTGAGGTCTTGGACCTCACCCTCAACCTTACCGCCATGGGTGACCCTACCAGGAGCATAGCTCCAGACGGCATCACTCTCGGGATCTCAGGACCACACAAGCTTCTCCAAGGTGACAATCCACAGAGAAGAAGAGGTGAAAGTATGATCTCTGGAAAGCTATCTCTCAGCTGAAGTGGAGATTCTGGACTAGACTGGAATCAACGAGGGACGCTCGACAGCTCTGTTAGGATTTGAATGCTATAACCTCCTATGAAGTTAAATCCTGCAACATAGGGCACAACAGAGTTTCCCTCAATGCCTCAATGCCTCCTCTGCTCGCTTTGATCATCCAAACAGGGAGAAACCATTGTGCACACATAACTCTGAATGATCTTTTGGTCTCAGTATCTGAAGATGACGTGTGGGCTGCCTACAAGAGAGTGAATCCAAGGAAAGCATCCAGTCCAGATGGAATACCTGGCCGAGTACTGAAGACCTGTGCCGACCAGCTGGCTGGTGTATTCTCGGACATCTTCATCCTCTCACTCCAACAATGTGTGAATGTGTGGTACCCACCTACTTCAAGCAGACTTCAGTCGTGCCAGTGCCCAGGAAAAGATGGTAAACTGTATGAATGACTATCGCCCAGTGGCTCTTGCATCCACAGTGATGAAGTGTTTTGAGAGGCTGGTGTTGAAGCATATCAGCTCCTGTCTGAATGGTGACTTGGGTCTGCTCCAATTTGCCTACCAAAGCAACAGGTCTACAGCAGATGCTGTCTTGTTGGCTCTTTAAACAACCCTAGAACATCTGGACAGCAAAGATGCATACATCAGGATGCTCCTTATCGAGTACAGCTTGGCATTTAACACCATCATCCCCTCAAAAGTAAACTCCAAGACCTGGCCCTCAATATCCTTTGTGCAATTGGATCATGGATTTCCTCACTTGTAGACACCAGTCAATTCAGATTTGGCAAAAATATCTCCTCCACATGCGAAGTAAAAGCATTTCAGGATGTATATTGTATACACTTCTCTGACATTAAATTAGACCTTTGAACAATCTCCATCAACACAGAAGTATTGCAGGTATGTGTACTTAGAGCCCTGCTCTACTCACTTTACACCTATGACTGTGTGGCTAAGTACAGCTCCAACAACATATACAAGTTTACTGATCACACCACTGTTGTGGGCCGTATCAAAGGTGGTGATGAATCAGCATACAGGAGGGAGATTGAAAATGTGGCTGAGTTGCGTAATAACAACAGCCTCTCACTCAATGTCAATAAGACCAAGGAACTGATGGTAGACTTCAGGTGAGGGAAACCAGAGGTCCATGAACCAGTAATCATCGAAGCGACTTTAAATTCCTGGGTGTCACTATCTCAGAGGACCTGTCCTGGACCACTCATTTAAATATAATTGTGATGAAAGCACAACAGTGCCTCTGCTTCCTTAGGAGTCTGCAGAAATTCAACATGTCATCAAAAACCTTTGCAAACTTCTATTGATGTATCATGGAAAGTGAGCTGACTGGCTGCATTGTGACCTGGTACGGGAACACCAATGCCTTTAAGTGGAATATACTACAAAAGATAGTGGATTCAGCCCAGTCCATCATGGGTAAAGCCCACCCAACCATTGAGCACATCTACACGAAACATTGCTGCAGGAAAGCAATATCCATCATCAAAGATCCTCACCACCCAGGCCATGCTCCTTTCTGGCTGCTGCCATTGGTTAGAAGGTACAAGAGCGTCAGGACTTAGAAACCAGCTTCAAGAACAGTTACTACCCAACACCCATCAGGTTCTTGAACAAAAGGGGAAAACTACACTCATTTAATGACTCTTTTCATCTTGTTATTTCATGCTCGTTATTTATTCCTATTTATTTATTATCTACATTTGTAGTTTGTTTACAGTTCCTGATGTTCACAGTTACTGTTCTATAGATTTGCTACATAAACCTGCAGGAAAAAATGTCAGGGTTGTATGTGGTGTATTTTGATAATAAATTTACTTTGAACATTGAACTTTGAATCTGTGGACTTCATTGTCACAAGCAGCTGGGAAGGTCCAATCATTGGGTATATTTAGGGCAGAGGTCAATAGATTAGACAGGGTATGAATGGATACAGAGAGAAGGCAAGAGATTGGGACACGGATCAGCCACAATGAAATGGCAGAGCAGACTCGATGGGCTGAGTTGTCACCAATTTCAGATATGGCCCAAGTGCGGAATGAGAGACACTGAAGCAGGTCGATCGATTACAGACTTTAATGCGAACAGTGTTAAAGGGAAATAAAACAATAAACGCTAGGCCAATCAGGGCCGTTAACTAAAACTCTCAAACGGAAAATGAAGCCGACACTGCGGCTGAAAAGAACAACTGAGAATTAAATGAATACCGCTAGTCTTCAGAGTCAGTTGACTCGACAATTTCTCAGGCAAGGAGGAATGCAGGCAGCGAAGTTTTGCTATGTTCAAGTCTTGACAAATACTCCAACGGAATGAATAGAGTTAAATATTATCACAGTGAAATAATAATTAGCTGACACATGCATATTCACGAGCACAATTGCCAAATCTGCTGCACTGCCAAATCCGTGGCTGTGACATGAATGGCCTAATTCTGCTCCTATATCTTATGATCTTATGGTTTAAGTATTACAGTGCTGAGAAGTTGTGGCTCTTTGTCTTTTTTATTGACCCTCTTGTCTGCATTTTATTTCAGAACAATAATTTGTTGATCAATCTCCAAGAAAGTGAGAGAAATAGACAGCACGGTAGCGTAGTGGTCAGCGTGCTTTACGGTTCAGGCGACCTGGGTTCAATTCCCGCCGCTGTCTGTAAAGAGTTTGTACTTTCTCAATATGACCCTGTGGATTTTCTCCAGTTGCTCCGGTTTCCTCCCACAGTTCACAGACGTACCGGTTAGTAGGTTAATTGGTCACTGTAAATTGTCCCATAGCTTGGCCAGATTAAATCAGTGGTTGCTGGTCAGTGAGGACCGAAGGGCTGGAAGGGGCTGTTCCACACTATATCTCAGTAAATAACAGAAGGGTTTTTTAACTGATATACATTGTGAAATTTGATGCTTTGTGGCAGCATACAAATTACTCTGGTAAAATAAAAATAACTGAATAGTGCAGTTCAGAAATTTGATGGCAGAAGGGAAGAAGCTGCTTTGAAAACATCACGTGTGGGTCTTCAGGCTCCAGTACCTCCTCCCCAATGGTAATAGTAGAAGAGGACAATTGTAATAATAAGAGATGGTGAGACGTGAAGTATAGATTACCTGTTCTATTCCCCACTCTGGCCTCTTGCCTCTTCTCACCTGCCTGTCACCTCCCCCTGAGTCCCCTCCTCTACTGGTCCACTCTCCTCTCCTAACAGATTCCTTTCTTCTCCAGCCCTTGACCTTTCCCACCCACCTGGCTTCACCCATCACCTTCCTGCTGGCCTCCTTCCCCTCACCCACCCACTTCTTTTATTCTGGCATCTTCTCCCTTTCCTTTCCAGTCCTGAAGAAGGGTCTCGGCCTGAGATGTAGCCTGTTTATTCATTTCCATAGACGCTGCCTGACCTGCTGAGCTCCTCCAGCGTTTTGTGTCTGTTGCTCCTGACTTGCAGTGTCTGTAGAATTTCTTGTGTTTAAAAAACTTTTTCTAAAAAAGTTTTGTAGTTCCAAAGTATTAAACTAATTGAAAGAAAATCAAGGGATCTGGGAGATAATTCATGTACATTAACTTTTTTTTACTTTAAGCAAGGCAGTCATATGACATGGTGGTGTGATAACGTACGCCATTCACATACTTTTACACATTGCTCTTAGTGAATGATTTAAACAACAAACTAGTGCATAGGGAGGCAGTACAAATCAGATCTGTTATCACTGACTTTGATTATGTAAAATTTGTTGCTTTGTAACAGTATTACAGTGTTTGGGGTAGCACATCTGTTGAAAGGGCTTGATGTCGTGTCCATTTTGGGACAGATCACTCAACTTTGGTCCCCATTGTACACCACTTCAACGGTTAGGCTAAACCAGGTAAGGGTAACCAGCAGGCCTCATACCCTAGTGAAGATAGGGACATGCCTGTCCTTGAATGCGGGGTCAGCTCCAGCGGACTTGGTAGATGAGATCTACAGTGAGATCCAGTGGCCAGGAAGGCAGTAGAACAATGCTCCATGGAGAGTGAAGGGAGCGACGAGGCATAGAACATGTCACCGACATCCATTGCAACCAAGGAAGACCCCAGTTTGTGACTCTTGATCGTACCTCTGGACCTAGACGTCTGAGGTCGAAGGAGTGGAACTGCCCCAGTGCAACGGTTTTTCCACTTTGAAAACTCTCCACTCTTGCTTTCTGTCATCGTCTGACACCCAGTGGACAACCACCACCACAGTGCAAAGACATAAAATTATGATAAAATTCAAACGTAAGTAGTACAAGAAAAGGAATCACAAGGTTGTGTTCAGAAATCTAATGACAGAAGGGAAGAAGCTGTTACTGAATTGCTGAGCGTGGGTCTTCAAGATACTGTGCCACCTCCCGAAAGATAGTAATGAGAAGAGGACGTGTCATGAGTGGTGAGGGTCTTTCAAGATGAATGAGGTACCACCACTCGAAGATGTCCTCAATGGTGGTGATGTTTAAATTAATGGATATTTAATTTTTAAGTGGTGACCAAGGAACATGAGTTTGAGGAATTGATAGTGGTAAGTAAGGAGATAGCAAATGAAACAAATATGTATTCAGCATCAGATTTTATTTGAAAGGATATATGTAACATTCAAGAAATAAATCTGTAAATCTGGAATTGGAAAGAAAGGAGGAAATTGGAATAATTACCATCACCTGTAATGTGGCACTGAGCAAATTGTAGTGATTGTTGGCTGACTCATCAGTGGGTACCGATGGATTTCATCTATGAGTCTTAAGGAGCTTGTAAGATGGTTGAAGTATTGATTTTAATTATTCAGAATTCTCAGGGTTATACATGGTGACATATATGGGCTTTGATAATAAATCTCCTGGTGGTAGAGTGGAAATACGTCTCTACCAAAGGAGGTGTAAGGTGCTCCTTCCCTCCGCTGGCCTGCAGGTTGCCTTTAGGCAAGGTGTAGCACCTGCTCAGCGCTCCCCCTCCCCCCCCGAATCAGGGTCACATGAAGCCATAGGAGCTGATGGTGGATGGTCGGTGCACATCACAAGTCCTGATTATGCAACCATTGACACCGGGCAGACAACCTCAGAAGAGTATTAGTAATGGGTTGGGGAGGAGAGGGTCTCCTGTCTTTAAGTACACTGCCCAGAAGTAGGCAATGGCAAATCACATCCTGTAGAAAAAATTGCCAAGATCAATCGTGGTCACGGAAAGGCCATGATCGCCCAGGTCAATATGACATGGTACATAACAAACGAACGATAATAAATGTACATTGAACTTTAATGTCGCTGAATGGCCAACATGGATCAAGTGGCTTTCTATTGCTTCTGATTAATATGTTTGCAACCTCGATGATGGGGCTTGGAGTTACATTCAAAGCTAGACCTTCCGCCTGAAGTTTTAAACTTTGTTTCACTTTCCTCAAACTTTGCTCCCTGTCCTGCTGAGTCTATTTAGCGTTTTTTGTTCTTATCACTAATGTTGAGGCTGTGACCCCCCTGCTTCTAGAGGCCCAAATCAGTGCAACGTCTACGTTAGGAATTCCCAACATGGGATCCATGGACCCCTCCATTAATGGTAGGGGTCCATGGCATTAAAAAAATGTTTGGGAACCCATGGTGTACATCCATCCTGTCAGGATTTTTTTTTTCATTTTGGGTAGCACAGTGGTATAGTTGCTAGTGCTTCACTTTGCAGAACCAACGATCTCTGATTGGAGTTCGATTTCACCACAGCATTGCAGGAGTTTGTACATTCTCCCCGTGACTGCATGGGCTTCTCTTGGGTCTTCTGGGTCCCTTCCTTATTTCAAGGACGTACCAGTTAGAATCAGCGAAGAGTCAGCATGCAATGTTGCCGCTGGACGCGTGAGAACACTTTCAAAATCCCCGCTGATTTGGTTTGAAGCAAAACACGCATTTCACTACACGTTTCGATGTCCATGTGATAAATAAAGCTTTATCTTTATTGATTAGATTCTCTCTTTCTCTTGATTTTGAGCACTGGTCTGTTTAGTCTCTCACACGGTAAATATTCGCCCCCATGTGTTGATTTGTTTTGATTTCCATAACGCCTATAGTTAAACTAATTCACAGCAGAGAATGATAACACGAGGTTTTCATGTTCCAAGACTGCGAGAAGACTCAGAGTTGTGGTCATAACTCAGCTCGTCACGAAAACCGGCCTCCTCTCTATGGACTCTGTTTACACTTCACGTTGCCGCGGTAACAAGTTAAGTGGGTAGATTAAGAAGTTAGATATGGCTCTTGTGGCTATGTGGGGGTATGGAGAGAAAGCAGGTACAGGGTTCTGAGTTGGATGATCAGCCATGGTCATACTGAATGGCGGTGCAGGCTCGAAGGGCCGAATGGCCTACTCCTGCACCTATTATCTATGTTTCTATGTTTCTATTACAAAGATTCCCACCAGACAGTCTCTCTTTTTCTCCTCTCACATCGAGCAGAAAATACAAAAGCCTGAAAGCACGTACCATCAGGTTCAAGGACCAGAAGACATGAAAGCAAAATTAAGCCATTTGGGCCATTGAGTCTGCTCCGCCATTCTACCATGGCTGATTTATTATCCCTCACAACCCCGTTCTCCTGCCTTCTCCCCATAACCTTTGATACCCTTGCTAGTCGAGGACCAAAGCGAAAGAGTAAAGTAAATTTTATAATCAAAGTACATATTTGTAACCATATATAACCCTGAGATTTATTTTCCTGTAGGCAGACTCAGCAAATCTATAGAATAATAGCTATCAATACGCACAAAATGCTGGATGAACTCAATACGTCGACTATCCTCTTTTCCACAGAGGCTGCCTGGCCTGTTGAGTTCCTCCAGCATTTTGTGTGTGTGTGTGTTGCTTGGATTTCCAACATCTGCAGATTTTCTCTTGTTTGAGAACGGTAACTATAACGGGATCAATGAAAGATCAACCAGAGAGCACTGCAAACTGTGGAAAAGCAAATGTGAATAAATAGCAATAAATAGTGAGAACATGAGATAATGAGAGAAAAAGTCCTTAAAGTGAGATCATTGGTCGTGGGAACATCACAATGGTTGGACAACTGAGTGTAGCTATCCCCTTTTGTTCAAGAGCCTGATGGTTGATGGGTGGTAACTATTCTTGAACCTGGTGGTGCAAGTCCTGAGGCTCTTGTACCTTCTGCCTGATGGCAGCATTGAGAAAAGAGCATGACCTGGGTGGTGGTAATCTCTGATGATGGATGCTGCTTTCCTACGACAGCATTTCAAGTAGGTGTGCTCAATGGTTCTGAGGGCTTTACCCGTGATGTACTGGCCTGAATCCACTATGAACCTCAATTTAAATATACCCTATGACTTGGCCTTCACAGCCTCCACAGATACACCACCCTCTGCCTAAAGAAAGGTCTCCTCGTCTCAGTTCTAAGGGAGCATCCTTGTATTTTGAATTGAGGTTAATAGGTGTCAAAGGTTATGGGAAGAAGCTAGGAGAATGGGGTAATAAATCAGCTATGATGGAATGGCAGAGCAGTCTTGATGGGCTAAATATCCTAATTCTGCTTCTATAGCTTATGGTCCCTGTGCCTGGTGGAATGTGCTTTCAGGCTTTTGTGTTTTCTGCCTGATGTGAGTGGGGAGAAGAGAGACTGTCTGGTGGAGTTGTTGTAATCCACCTACATAATTCATTACCCTCTGGTCCTAGACTCCCCAATATTGGAAACATCCTCTCCATGTACACTCTTTCTGGGCCTTTCATATTCCATAGCATATAATGATATTCCCCCCTCATTCATAGTCATAGAGAAGTACAGCAGAGAAACACATCCTTCAGTCCATCCAGTCTGTGCCAAAATGATTTAAACTGCCTACTCCCATTGACCAACTCCGGGACCATAGCCCGCCATACCCCACCAAAACTGCACACCATACTTTTATACAACTTAAGCATAACATCCCATCTTCTGTACTCAATACTTTGGTTTATGAAGGCCAATGTGCCAAAAGCTTTCTTTATGACCCTGTTTCTAATCTCCAGTCAATACAGCTTCTATCCAGCTGTTATAAGACTATTGAACGGTTCTCTGTATGATAAGGTGGTCTATCCCGTTATGAACTCACACCTCATTGTCTGCACTTTCTCTTTAACTGTAACTCTATATTCTGCACCTTGTTAACCATTATCCCTTGTCCTACCTCGCTGCACCCTGATGTGATTAAGTGATCAGTATGAACAGCATGCATCTAAAAGTGAGATGCAGTCAAACCAACTTGCCAATGTAACCCCTGCCTTACATCCATCTTCAAGGACCCCCACCACCCTGGCCATGCTCTCTTCTTGCTGCTGCCATCAGGAAGGGGGGTACAGGATCCTTAGGTCCCACAGCAGGCTCAGGAATGATTATTACTCTTCAAGCATAAGGCTCCTGAAACAGTGTGGATAACTGCACTCACCGCAACACTTAATAGTTCCACAACTGTAGACTCACTTTCAAGGACTCAATAACTAATGCTCTGGGCATTTCTCTCTCTTTCTTTCTTTCTTTCTCTTTCTCTCTTTCTCTCTCTCTCTCTCTCTCTCTCTCTCTCTCTCTCTCTCTCTCTCTCTCTCTCTCTCTCTCTCTCTCTCTCTCTCTCTCTCTCTCTCTCTCTCTCTCTCTCTCTCTCTCTCTCTCTCTCTCTCTCTCTCTCTCTCTCTCTCTCCCTCCCTCCCTCCCTCCCTCTCTCTCTCTCTCTCCCTCTCTCTCTCCCTCTCTCTCTCCCTCTCTCTCTCCCTCTCTCTCTCTCTCTCTCTCTCTCTCTCTCTCTCTCTCTCTCTCCTCTCTCTCTCTCTCTCTCTCCCTCTCCCTCCCTCTTTCCACCTCTCTCATCTCTTTCTCTCTCCGACTCTCCCCATCTCTCTCTTTTCCTCTCTCCCGCTTTCCATCTCTCTACCCACAGTTTGTCTGCCCTTTGGCCATCAGTCTTTGTGGGTAGTTTTTCATTGATTTTATTGTATTTCTTTGCTCAACTGGGAATGCCTGCAAGATAATGAATCTCTGAGTAGTACGTGGTGACATAGATGTCCTGTGATAATGAATTTACTTTGAATGTTGATTTTTATTTTTCCAGAGGGCTCTCTGAACCAGCGTAATTTCCCTGCCTCCTTCTGGGACAGCAATTACCAGGCACCCGCGTCAACCACAGCAGCCAGCAGCAGCATTGGTTCTCAGCACTCGGAGCTTCACCTGGCCTCCACGGAGCCCTACACAGCCGTCCTGCATCCTCACCTGGCTCATCCCCCAGAACACTGGCACTACCCACTGGCCGGGCCCCTCAGCCCACAGGCGCCAGCGTACCACCAGCCCAGGACTGTACACGAACTCTACCCCGTCAGCCCCAACCTCGACCCCCGCTACAGCACTTTGCTCATGCCCACCCTCCGCTCCAGCAGTCTGCAGCCGGCCATCAGTGGCGCTGAGCCCACCGCCCCTTGGTCAGGGGTTTTCCCAACGGCTGAGGTGACGCAGACTTTGAACCTGAACGTCGATGCGGGTAAGGCTCTTTAAGTGTCTCTTTGACAGTACAGCCGTGGGGTCTGACTGGAAAGAAATGATCAGGGTTGTTTACTATCATTCCTTCGTATACAAGTGCCAAGGAGAAAGAAATCATTGTTACTCAGTCGGTCAACAGGTACATTTAATGTCAGAGAAATGTATACAATAAACATTCTGAAATTCTTTTTCTTCGCAAACATCCACGAAAACAGAGGAGTGCCCCAAAGAATGAACGACAGTTAAATGTAGAACCCCAAATCCACCCCAGCTCCCCCCTCCCACACACAAGCAGGAGCAAAACAATGAACCCCCCCTCCCTCCCCACCCATGAGCGAAAAGCATCGGTGCCCCCTACCAAGCACTGGAGCGTGCAGCAAAGCATCAATAAAGACACAGACTTGCAGTACCCCAAAGACTACTCGTTCACCTGGTATTCGACACACCACAGGCTCCCTCTCTCTCCCTAATAAGGGTAAAAGAGGTGTCCCCATTTCACAGCAAGACGTAACAAAACAGCTTTCTGATTTATGGTGTTAGAGGTCTGTTGCGCTGCTCTTTCTGAGTTCTGTGCCTCTAGGTGCACAGCCAACAGCAAGCCCATGGCTTATGATCTTCCTTGTTCTCCTGCGACGCATCTGTCGGAGGCACCACCTGCAAAGCCATGAAAATCCTGCAACCTGAAGGCACGCTAGTCCTCCAGGCCTCACCCTTGCGATATTGAATGCAATCGGGATGCAATGCAGCATAAATGAACACAACAAGCAAAAAGAATACCAAATATATATAAAACAATACTGTAAAAAACAACGTACAAATAACTGTTAAATACAAAGATGACTTAGAGTCATAGAACAGTACAGCACCAGAACAGGCCCTTCGGCCTAACTAGTCTGTACTGAACCATTTAAACTGCCTACTCCCATCAACCTGCACCGGGACCAGAGCCCAACCATCCACGTACCTATCCAAACTTCTCTTAAATGATGAAATCCAGCTTGCATGCACCATTTGCACTGGTAGCTTGTTCCACACTCTCACGGCCCTCTGAGTGAAGAAGCTTCCCCTCATGTTCCCATTAAAATTTTCACCTTTCACCCTTAACCCATGACCTCTAGCTGTAGTCCCACCCAAAAAGCCTGCTTGCATTTACCCTATCTATACCCCTCATAATTAGGCCTCACCACTATCTTATACAACATAGCATCCCATCTCCTGTACTCAGTATTTAGATTTATGAAGGCCAATGTGCCAAAAGCTTTCTTTACTGCCTCCTTTTTACTTAATTTATGGACCCATATTCCCAGATCCCTTTGTTCTAACGCACTCCTCAGTGCCCTACCATTCACTGTGTAAAAGCTACTCTGGTTGGTCCTCTCAAAGCACAACATCTTGCACTTCTCTGCATTAAATTCCATCTGCCATGTTTCCAGCTGGTCCAATTCCCACTGCAAACTCTAATAGTCTTCCTTGCTGTCTACTAAAATGGTTGTATGCCAATTGACACTAGGTGAGGTTAGGTTCACCTTAAAGCTTACTGTCATGAGCGTACATGCACAGGATATAAGTGTCATTAAAATTAGCTTCTTGTAACAGCAACACAGTGCGTTACAACAATAAACTCAAACTGACATGAATTATACATGACAGATAACAACAGAAGTGCAAGTTGAGAAACACAAAGAAATTGAGTCTTGTAGTGTTAGGTGAGTTCAGGGTTTTTCAGTGGAGAAGAAGCTGTTGTTAGACTTTGAGATGTACATCTTCTTGCTCCTGTACCTCCTTTGGACCTTTATCATTATACATAAAAACATAGAAATCTACAGCGCATGACAGGCCCTTCGGCCCACAATATTGTGCAACCACATACCCTACTCTAGAGGCTGCCTAGAATTTCCCTGCCACATAGGGAGGGAAATTCCCCTCTGTTTTTCTAAGCTCCATGCTACCTAAGAGCCTCTTAAAAAATCCTGTTGTATCTGTATGTCAGGATGCTGAAGCAGGGTCTCAATCGCAGACCAAGTACTGTGCGCACTGTGATCTTTACTGAGTAGCAAATCCAGAGGAGCAACGAAGTCAGCGTCAAAGTTCAGGCGGAGATCAAAAATTCCAGAGAAATCCAAAAACCAGAATCAGGAAACAGGCAGAATCAATATTCAGATCGAGAGTTCAGATATAAATGCTGGAAAGGCTCAGGAAAATTCACTGACACAATCTGGAAACAAACAGGTGAAAACACAGGACTGAAATACACCGAACAATAAACAGAGAGGCAGATGATAGGTGGAGCACACTGAGGCACAGGTGGCAGCAATACAGGTAATAATGAGAAACAGGTGAGAGACAGAGTACAGGTGTCTCCCCCCCCCCTTTACAAAGGTAGAGCGTTCTTATGCCAAAATGGCATAAAGCAAAGAACCGTTAATTTATATGGGAAAAGTTTTCGTAAAAGCGAAAATCCTCTTTGTAATGCGAAAACAGGTTACTAATGTAGGTCTTTTATAAAAGCGAAGTGGCATGAAGCAAACATTTGTAAAGCAGGGTGACACCTGTACTCAGTGATACAGGGGCCGGAGCAGAGCAGGAGCGGGGACAGGGGCACATGACAAAACAAAACCACAGACTGACAGCTTGGGGGAAACACTCAACAAGACAGAGCTCAACTGGAGGTACTGACCCCATATTGTATTCAATGCCACTAGGATAAAAGCAAGATAATTTGTTAAACCTACTTGTTGTAATTCTTCTGTTTAGAATCATAGAAACCCTGTTCTACAAATTATATCTGAAATAAATGTTATAGGACTCTCCAGTCTTTGAAATAAGTTTCATAAGACTCTTCAAGTCTAGCATTTGGCATTTTGCAATTTAATCTAACTGAATTCCTCAGAAATGTTTATTGTGGGGTAATGATACAGAGTTACATCCTAGGATGCTCTGGGACACATTGTCAGTGGTGTCACCCGGGAGTCATCGGGTGTTTCGGGTCCTTCAACATCTGACACCCTCACCCAGGTGACCCGGCCAGGGTTGATCAGGCCCCGGCTTGTGTCCCAGCAGCATTAGTCCACCGGTCACGCCTCTTGATCCACGGCCTTCTGGAGGCTCAGACGGTCCTGGTGACTCTTCTTTGCGGCCCGAAGGAGAGGGTAGGTTCCGCACAGAGATCAGCCAGCAAATCCTCTACACCCCACCTGTGTAGGCTCTCACTGTGCTCTCCACCCCTGTCTCTGCCACTGCCCAACCTGGTATTTGATTCTCTTATACTCAAACGCCATCTCAATCTGGTCTTCCCAAGGAACTGTCAGTTCTACCATGACCACCTGCTTCGAGGTTTCTCAGAAAATGACTGAGGCAGACCTCGGGGATGATGATGTGATGAAGTCAGGGAACTTTAATCGCTTGCCCAGATAAACTTACATTGCCAAATGCATCCTTCAATGTAATCATTTGTTGAGTGGTCTCAGTTTAGATTTACAAAACTGCCAATGATTCTGATATTTTTTTCTTTGCATAATTCTAAACTTCTGTAGTTGTACCGTGGAGAGCATTCTGACAGGTTGCATCACTGTCTGGTATGGGGGGCGGGGCTACTGCACAGGGCCGAAAGAAGCTGCAGAAGGTTGTAAATCTAGTCAGCTCCATCTTTGGGGAATAGCCTACAAAGTATCCAGGACATCTTTAGGGAGCAGTGTCTCAGAAAGGCAGCATCCATTATTAAGGACCTCCAGCACCCAGGGCATGCCCTTTTCTTACCGTTACGATCAGGTAGGAGGTACAGAATCCTGAAGACACACACTCAGCAATTCAGAAACAGCTTCTTCCCCTCTGCCATCCGATTCCTAAATGGACATTGAAGCTTTGGTCACTACCTCACTTTTTTTAAATATACAGTATTTCTGTTTTTGCACATTTTTTAATCTACGTAATATATGTAATTGATTTACTTGTTTATTATTATTATTTTATTTTTTTTACATTTTTCTCTGCTAGATTATGTATTGCATTGAACTGTTGCTGCTAAGTTAACAAATTTCATGTCACATGCCAGTGTTAATAAACTTGATTCTGATTCTGAAAAAGCTGAACTAAATCTGCATCTGAACTAAGGCTAGTTAAAGGCTCCCTCTGTTGGACCCCATCACTGTTATTTTTTGCTCTGGATTCAAAAATGTCAATTTTGTAAGGAAAATACTGCTGATGGTGGAACATGTGAAAATAAGATTGGGACCCAAGTATTGGTCACTTAGAGTTTAGAGCCTACTTTGCAATTTAGTTCTTCATTGATCTAATTGTAACGTTAGACATGCATTCCCATTCAGCATGGTAACGTTTCATCTTTCAATGTTGAACGGCTCAATTTAATGTCAGAGCATGTACACAGTATACAACCTGGAATTCTTACTCTTCATAGACATCCACGAAACAGAGAGAGAAAAAAACAAAGAACGAATGATAGAAAAAAAACAGTAGAACCCCCCCCAAAGCCCCCCACATCCACGCACAAGAAGCAACAAAGCACCAATCCTCCCCCAAACTTGTTCCAGCAAAAAGCATTAGCCCACTCCCACCACCCACCAAGCAATTGTAAGCCCCCACAGACCACGATCTATAGACCATCAAGAACTACTGTCCATCCTAACACCTCAACAGGCCCTCTCACTCACTATTGAGGGAGATATCGATTCTGCCCCAGCGGGAGGGGAGGCCAACAGCTTGCTGTTATGATGTTACTGTCTGTAGCATCAATTGTTACGAGCATCCCCCGACTCTCGCTGTCTTTCTTGTCAAAGCTTGATCTACCTCTGCCAAAAAAAATTTTTAAAATATTCTGCTTTCATGCCCCACAGAGGAAGAGATCTATGATCCTCTGAGAGATATAGCATCACCTCATCTCAAATTCATGCAGGGGTCTATCTTTAAACAGCTTTAAAGATTCAAAGCCCATTTATTATCAGAGCATGTATGCAGCATAAAACCCTGAGATACGCTTCTCCCACGTGCAGACACACAACAAAGAAACACCGTGGAACCCGTTCAAAGAAAATATCAAACACCCAACACCCAAAAAAGAATGAATCTGGCAAACGGCAGAAAATGAGTGAATTACACACAGAATATTAAACATCAAACCGCAGAGTCCTTGAAATGGTCGAGGAATGTTCAGTTCAGTTCACTTTAGCACTGTGGCATTTGCTGACTGCAGGCCACGTGACCAATTAACCTACTAACCCGTACATCTTTGGAACGTGGGAGGAAACCGGAGCACCTGGAGGAAACCTATGTGGTCATGGGGAGAACACGCATACTCCTTACAGGCAGCAGCGGGAATTGAAGCCCAGGTAGCTGACGCTGCAAAGCGTTGTGCTGACCACTATGCTAGCGTGCCAACCCAGTTGTTTTAGAGTCCCCAACTTGAGGAGGCATCCTATCCTCTTCCACCTGGTCAATTCCTCTCAGGATGTTGGATCTTTCATTCAGGCCTCTAAAATCTGAACCTCAAGTTGTGCTCTCCTCAGCCTCAAGGAAAAATGGGCCTAAGCACAAGGCCTACTTCCTCTGCTTGATGGTCAAATTCTCTTTACATCCATTACAAAGGACATTAGGGCACAATGCAGTCTCTTTGACCCATGATATTGCGCTGGTCCTCCAACCTTCTCCAAGATCAATCTAACCCTTCCCTCCAACATAACCCTCCATTCTTCCATCATCCATCGGCCTATCTGAGAGTGTCTTCAATGTCTACAACGTATCTGCCTCTTCCATCACCCCCAGCAGGACGTCAGCACTCTCTGTTTAAAGAAGTTACCTCTGACATACCCATTCCATGCTCTCCTCCAAACACTTTAAAATTATGCCATTCCTGCCCTGGGGGGATAAAGGTCTCTGGCTGTCCCCTCTATCTATGCCTCTTATCATCTTGTACAGCTCTACCAAGTCAGCTGTTATATTCCTTCACTCCAAAGAGAAAAGCTCTAGCTCGCTCACTCTCCTCTCATAAGACATGTCCTCCAGACCAGGTAGCATTCTAGTAAATTTACTCTGCCCGCTCTCGTAAATTTCCACATCCTTCCTATAATGAGGTAACCAGAAATGAACACAATATTCCAAGTGTGGTCCAACCAGATCTGCATCATTACCTCATGATGCCTGAACTCAATCCTCCAATTAATGAAGGCCATAGTAACAACACACACAAAATGCTGGTGGTACACAGCAGGCCAGGCAGCATCTATAAGGAGAAGCGCTGTCGACGTTTTAGGCCGAGACCCTTCGTCAGGACTAACTGAAAGGAAAGATAGTAAGAGATTTGAAAGTAGTGGGGGGGAGGGAGAAATGCGACATGATAGGAAAGACCGGAGTGGGTGGGATGAAGCTAAGAGCTGGAAAGGTGATTGGTGAAAGTGATACTGAGCTGGAGAAGAGAAAGGATCATGGGACGGGAGGCCTCGGGAGAAAGAGGGGGGAGGGAAGCACCAGAGGGAGATGGAGAAGAGGCAAACAACTAAATATGTCAGGGATGGGGTAAGAAGGGGAGGAGGGGCATTAACAGAAGTTAGAGAAGTCAATGTTCATGCCATCAGGTTGGAGGCTACCCAGCCAGTATATAAGGTGTTGTTCCTCCAACCTGAGTTTGGATTCATTTTGACAATAGAGGAGATATCATTCCCATATCAGATTCCCATATCAGAATGGGAATGGGATGTGGAATTAAAATGTGTGGTCACTGGGAGATCCTGCTTTCTCTGGCGGACCGAGCGTAGATATTCAGCAAAACGGTCTCTCACCAATATATAAAAGGCCACACCGGGAGCACCGGACACAGTATACCACACCAGCCGACTCACAGGTGAAGTGTCGCCTCACCTGGAAGGACTGTCTGGGGTCCTGAATGGTGGTGAGAAAGGAAGTGTAAGAGCAGGTGTAGCACTTGTTCCACTTACAAGGATAAGTGCCAGGAGGGAGATCGGTGGGAAGGGATGGGGGGGTACGAGTGGACAAGGGAGTCGCGTAGGGAGCGATCCCTGCGGAATGCAGAAAGAGGAGGGGAGGGAAAAATGTGCTTGGTAGTGGGATCCCGTTAAAGGTGGCAGAAGTTACAGAGAATTATACGTTGGACCTGGAGGCTGGTGGGGTGGTAAGTGAGGACAAGGGGAACCCTATCCCGAGTGGGGTACCTTCTGTAGTATCCAGGACTTCAAAGCACAATGCCTCAAAAAATGTGGTGTCCATCATTAAGGAGCCCCATCACCCTGGACATGCCCTCTTCTCATTGCTGCCATCAGGGAGGAGGTACAGAAGCCTGAAGGCACACACTCAATGATTCAGGGACAGCTTCTTCCCCTCTGCCATCTGATTTCTGAACGGACGTGAACCCATGAACACTACTTCATGACATTTTTATTTATATTTTTGCACTACTTGTTTAATTTAATTACTTTGTATATATACTTACTGTAATTCACAGTTTTTGTCTCTATTATTATGTATTGCATTCTACTGCGAGGACAACAAATTTCCTGACATATGCTGGTGATATTAAAGCTAATTCTGATCCTGATCAACAACCCTATCAATTTGTGCGGAAACTTTGAGTGATCTATGGACTTTGTCCCCAAGATCCCTCTGTTACTAAGTCCACAAGACTATAAGATTTCAGAGCAGAATTAGGCCATTTGGCCCATCAAGTCTGCTCTGTCATTGCATCATGTCATTTTCCCTCTCAGCCCCAATCTCCTGCCTTCTCACCGCATCCCTACATGCCCTGACTAATCAAGGATCTATCAACCTCTGCCTTAAGGTACTGCGGTTTGTCAAAGAACTCTGGATATTCAGCAGGTCAAAGGGCGGGTGAAACAAAAACAGTCAATGTCATACAGAACTGTGCAAAAGTCATACACACACATATATAGCAAGGGTGCCTAAGACTTTGCACAGTACTATGAACTGCTGTCACACAAAAACAAACCCACGAATTTCATGATGTAGGTGAGTCTGTATTGTGGACTGAGAATGGGAAGGGGGCAGGGAGAGGGGAATCATGGTTGGGAGAAGAGGAAGGAAGAAGGAAGTGAGTGGGAAACACCAGAGAGACATTCTGTAATGATCAATAAACCAATGATTCGCAATCAAATTACCTTGTCTGGTGTCTCAGGGCTGGGTGTGTCTGCACCCACATCACCCCTGCCCAGTCCCTGACACTCTTTCTTTGCCGCCTGTCCCATCCCCTTCCGGCGAATCTCCACCCTCGCCATTCCCAACATTCTTTGCTCCCGCCAGATTTACAAACCTGTTCTCCACTCCACATTAACAAATACAGATCTACGCAACTGTCTTCGGCATTATATATAGGTCAGTATGGTGTTATCAAGGCTTAATCCCGACAACTTGACAATTAGTAATGTGTCCTTTGAGGGGCAGTTTTTGTTTAACATGGAGCTCAAGATTATTTCCCTTTACAAGAGGATCATTTGTGAAAAAGAAAATACACACAGTGGCCACTTTATCACATTTATTTATTGAGATATTACACCTTTCCAGCAATTGGCAAACCTGTGCTGCCAGCAACCCCCCAATTTAACTCAGGCCTAATCACAGGACAATTTACAATGACCAGTTAACCCACTAACCGGTATATCTATGGACGGTGGGAGGAAACCAGAAGAATCCTTACAAGTAGCATGGAATTAAGCTCTGAACTCTGACGCCCGAGCTATAATGGCATCATACTACCCGCCAGGCCACAGTGGTATAGGTGAGGGTCTTCTGCTTCTGAGGCCCATCCATTTCAGGGTTCGACATGTTGTGCATTCAGAGATAAATGTGATAAAGTGGCCACAGTGTGTATTTTCTTTTTCACAAATGATCCTCTTGTAAAGGGAAATAGTCTTGAGCTCCATGATAAACAAAAACTGCCCCTCAAAGGACACATTACTAATTGTCAAGTTGTAGGGATTAAGCCTTGATAACACCATACTGACCTATATATAATGCCGAAAACAGTTGCGTAGATCTGTATTTGTTAATGTGTAGTTAGAGAACAGGTCTGTAAATCTGTACAACTCTTCTGTTGTGTGTGGTTATTTGAGTTACCGTCACCTTCCTGTCAGCTTGAACCAGTCTGGTCATTCTCCTCTGACGTCTCTCATTAGGAAAATGTTTCCACCCACCAAACTGCCACTCGCCGGATAGTTTTTTCCTTTTCCTACCACTCTCTGTAAACTCTAGAGACCGTTGTGGATGAAAATCCCAGTAGGTCATCAGTTTCTGAGATACTCAAACCACCCCATCTGGCGCCAACACTCATCCCACAGTCAAAGTAATTTAGATCACATTTCTTCCCCATTCTGATGTTTGATCTGAACAGCAATTCTTGTCCATTCATGCATGCTTCAATGCACTGGGTTGCAGCCACATGATTGGCTGATTAGATATTATCATTAACAAGCAGATATACCTCATAAAGAGGCCACTGAGCTTAGACCTGTTTTCTATAGATAATTGTTTGCATTGATTAATGTAGATCCTAGATTGTGTGCTAGTTGAGTTTTATTTTCGCCTGGTTCTTTTTGCTTTCCACAAACACACACACACACACACACATGCCCGTTCTACCGTTCTCTCTTATCAGGTCTTCAGAACCACATCAAAGCCAAGGATGTGTTCTGGTTCTAGACATGCGTGGCTTAAGTGCTGAAGCTGTAATAAATGTCCTGTGATCTCAGTTACAGCTCGACACTACTCCCTGCCTGGAGGATCGTACTTCGGCTGAAAGGACCAGGAAGACAGTCACTTAGATCTGTTGGTATAAACGGACATGGGGCAAGATTGGCTCAAGTGGTCAGTGGAAGGCTGTCACGCCAAGTTGCACAGAAGGACAGTCAATCATTTGGATATTCCAAGGGAAGACTTGTGCAGCTGATGGACTCCCATTTATATTCGTCTCCTGCTGACTCCCTGACTAAGAGTCAGGACTTCAACATTAAAAGTTTGCAGTTTTTTTTCTTAATTCAGTTCAGATTTTGGATTTTTCCTTTACTTTGTGAAATGTTTGTTCTTGTGACGTGGAGGATCTCGGAGTGATTTGGGGGGGGGGGTGGAGAAAAGAGATGCAGGGTCACTGGGAGACTTCATCCTTTGAAGTTTCTTTCATCACGGTCCCACCAACCAGATTTGGAGCCCTTGCGTGTCCAACACTGGAGCAAGTGGTAAAACAAGAGGACTTTATTTCAAATTTTGAAGTAAATTTTATGATCAAAGTACATACGCAGTGAGACTCATTTTCTTGTGGGCATACTCGATAAATCTATACAGTAACGACAATCAGAGAGTCAATGAAAGACTGGATGTTCAATCAGAGTGCAGAAGACAGCAAACTGTGCAAATGCAAAAAGAAGAAACAACAATAATAATAATAAATAAATAAACAATAAATATCTAGAATATGAGAATATGAACAGTCCTTGAAAGTGAGGCTATTGGTTGTGGGAACATTTCAATGATGGGGCAAGTGAAGTTGAGTGAAGTTATCCACTCTGGTTCAAGAGCCTGATGGTTGAGGGGGTACTAACTATTCCTGAACATGATGGTGTGAGTCCTGAGGCTCTTGTACCTTCTTCCTGATGGCAGCAGCGAGAAGAGAGCATGTCCTGGGTGGTGGGTGTTCCTAATGATGGATGCTGCTTTCCTGCAACAGTGGTTCATGTCAATGTCATCAATGCCTGGGAGGGCTTTACCTGTGATGGACTGGGCTGAATCCACCACCTTTTGTAGGATTCTCCATTCAAAGGCATTAGTGTTTCCCTACCAGGCTGTGAAGCAGCCATTCAAAATACTCTCCACTACCATCTATAGAAGTTCGTCAAAGTTTCTGATGTCCTGCCGGATATCTGCAAACTCCTGAGGAAGTTGAGGAGCTTCCATGCTTTCTTCATAATTGTAAATGCTTTATTCATAATTCATAATTCTTCATAATTCATAATTGACATGCTGGGTCCTCTGAAATAATTGAGGAATTTAGAGTTACTGACCCTCTCCACCTCTGGTCCTCCAATGAGGAGTGGCTCTTGGACCTCTGGTTTCCTTCTCCCGAAGTCTATAATATTTTATTTTCAATGCTCTATAACTGTATATTAAGGGGAAAAGAGGCTCCTGCTTTGCCACTGATGTCCATTATTTTGTTGTCAATGTCAGCTGGCCAAGATGCAAGACTGCAAAATCAGTTTAGCAAATTTGATTGTGTTGAACAAAGGGAAGTCTTGCATTCCTCGAACATTTTAGTTTGACAGGCAGTGAGACTCCCTCTTTTTTGTAATTAAAAAAGTCCAGCCAACATTGTAATGTGGGAAATCCCAGTTTGCACCTCACATGATTGATTTTGGGATTGTACATTGAATGTTATATTTGCATTAACTCTTGAAATTCGTCGTTTTTAGCTCATTTTTACTCTCATATAAATCCAATCTGTGACTCTGAGGGAGCCTCTCTGACTCAAATGTTTTGTCCTCTTTTGAAAAAACTTTGGAAAGATATTTTTGATACATTCTCTACAGTTTTGCACATTGATTTACAACCTCACCCTATCACTGCAATTTTTGGCTTGCCAATGATTGATCTGCCCTCCGCAGCTTGGCAGATGATTGCATTCGCTACTGTAACGGATAAAAGATCTATTTTATTGAATCAGAAATTCTCCATCAAACAGTGGGAAGGAACCTTTACGGTCTCACCTCAGCAAGTCCATATCTTGGCCTAACATTGCATTGGAGTGTGGCAGCACTGACAGTTCTGCAAATTATAGACGCAGGAGATTCTGCAGATGCTGGAAATTTAGGGCAACACAAAGACAAATACAAAATGTTGGAGGATCTCGGAAGGTCAGACAGCATCAGGAGAGGGGAAAGGACTCATGTATTATCTGGCAGCTTACACTCCTCCCTACCGCCTTATTCTGCCTTCCTCCTCCTTTCCTTGACGAGTCTCGGCCCGAAACAGCAACTGTTTACTCCCCTCTCTAGATGCTTCCTGACCTGCTGAGTTGTTTTCCAGCATTTTGTGTGAGTTGCTCTTGATACCCCACTGGGATGTCAGCTCAGATTATTAGGTCAACCACGCTTGGAATGAGCTGCCTGCTCAGGAAGAAGGTTTATCTGGATGTTTGATCTCATGATCTCTACCAATGTTATTTTGATTCCTATTTAGCAGATTAGATCCTCTTTAATTTAATGGCTTTGCTGTGTTCTGCCAAAATTACAAAGTACATTTATTGTCGAAGTTGGTACACTTTATACAACCTTGAGATTCCTTACAGGTAGCCACAAAACAAAAAAAAAAGAACCTATTTTTAAAAAGATGACTGTCAAACAGGTGTCACGGAGGCACAATTGAGAGTATCCTGACTGGCTGCATCACTGCCTGTTATGGGAACTGAGCCTCCCTCAATCACAGGATACTGCAGAAAGTGGTGCGGGCAGCCCACTGCATCTGTAGTTGTGAACTTCCCATGATTCAGGTGTGTAAAAAGGGCCCGTAGGATCATTGGGGACCCAAGTCGTCCCAAGTACAATCTATTCCAGCTGCTACCATCTGGGAAGTGGTACCGCAGCATAAAGGCCAGGACCGACAGGCTCTGGGACAGCTTCTCCCACCAGGCCATCAGACTGATGAACTCACGCTGACTGAGTGCACATTATATTACATTCACTGTTCTATTTATTATAAATTATTATAAATTACTATGATTGCACATTGCACATTTAGACGAAGACGTAACATCAAGATTTTTACTCCTCAAGTATGTGAAGGATGTAAAAAATAAAGTCAATTCAATTCATCCAATGTGCAGAGAGAGAAAAAAAAAACAAATTGTGCAAACAGTAAAAATAAGCAAACAGCATTCAGAACAGAAGGTCATGAAAGTGAACACCCAAGGGTGATTCTACTGTGGATTTATTGAGGTATGCCCACAAGAAATGTGACAGCATGGTAATGTAGTGGTTAGCACAATGATTTATGCTACAGGCGACCCCAGATTCCATTCCTGCTGCTGTCTGCAAGAAGTTTATACATTCTCTCCAAAACTGCATGGGTTTCCTCTGGGTGCTCAAGTTTCCTCCCACAGTCCAAAGACGTACCAGTTGGTAGGTTAATTGGTCATTGTAAATTGGGGGATTACAGGCAGCATGGCTCAAAGGGTCTGAGGGCCTATTCCATGCTGAATCTCAATAAATAAATTAAAAATTTAAATGAATCTCAGAGTTCTATATCATGACATATATGTACTTTGGCAATAAATTTATTTTGAACTTTGAACCTATGCACTAACTCACTTTCAAGGAATATACAGCTCAATATTATTTATTTACATCCTCTATTATTTGCACGATTTGACTTCCTTTGCCCATTGGTTGTTTGTCAGTCATTGTTTACGTATAGATTTTCATAAATTTTATTGCATTTTTTATTTTCCTGTGAATGCAAGAAAATGAATCTAGAGGTAGTATATGGTGGCATACATGTACCTTGATCATAACCTTACATTGAACTTTGAACTTTGAATTTGATGCCTCATTTTTAATACAACTCTGTGGGAGTTAATGTAACTTATTCCTGGCAGTCTCATCTTTGGAATTTATTCCACTATTTGTGTTCTTCCTCTTAGAAATCAAACAGTCTCCCTTCTAACATGAATGGAATTTTTAAAAATTGTGAATCTTGTAACCAAAGTAATATCTGTAGCCACTCTAGCGGATCATCCCTTTCTTCATTTTCACTTTGGAAGAACTTGCTGCAAGTTTTTGGTTACTATATCAAAATCAAAGTAATTTATTATCAAAGTATGTATGTGTCACCATGCACAACCCAGAGATCCATTTTCTTACAGGCATTTACAGGAAAATAAGGAAATACAACAGAATTTAAGAAAAGCTACATGCAACCAAGGACTGATAAACAACCAATGTGCAAATAAAAACAAGTAAATAAATAATACTGAGAACATGAGTTGTAGAGCTCTTGAAAGTGAGTCCATAGGTTGTGGAGTTATTTCAGAGTTGAGGAGAGTGAAGTCATCCATGCCAGATCAAGAGCCTGATGGTGATAGGGCATTAGCTGTCCCTGAACCTGGTGGCGTGGGACCTAAGACTCCTTAACATCCTGCCCAATCGTAATAATGAGGAAAGAGCATGGCCTGGATGGTGGGGGCCCTTGATAGTGGATGCTACTCTCTTGGTGCAGTGAAATCTATGGAATGTTGAAAGGCCTCGATAGAGTGGATGTGGAGAGGATTTTACCTATGGTGGGGGAGTCTATGACCGGCCTCAAAATTGAGGGATGTCCATTTAGAACTGTGGAATTCGTTGCCACAGGTGGCTGTGGAGGCCAATTCATTGGGTAATTTTTTAAGGTAGAGGTTGACAGATCCTTGATTAGTCCGGGCGTTAAAGGTTATGGTGAGAAGGCAGGAGATTGGGGCTGAAGGGGAAATGGATCAGCCATGATGAAATGGTGGAGCAGACTCGATGGGCCAAATGGCCTAATTCTGCACCTATATCTTATGGTCACACATTGTAAGTGTGCTCAGTAGTGGGGAGGGCTTTGCCTACGATGAACTGGAGGATACCTACCACCTTTTATTGACTTCACCGTCCTTGGGAATTGTTTTTTTTTTCCCAGACTATGCCAAAATGCAACCAGTCAGGATACTCTCCGGTGTGCATTTATAGAAATTTGTCAAAGTTTTAGAAAGATAGCAGTCAGGAAGAGTGGGGGTCCAACCACACCATCCCGGACAAAGTAATTCACATGCCTGGCAACTCGTTCCCTGCACCAACTTTGGCTACAGTCCGTACCATCTCCAGAGTGTACTACAGAGCTTGAGGACATGCCCAAACGCACATCACCGAAAAGCGAAAAACAGGTGCATGGGAATGCTACCATCTACAAGCTCTCCTCCATGTCATATGTCATTCAGATATGGAAATCTATAGCACTTGCTTCCTTTGGCCTAAATCCTGGAAATCCTGACCCCATTTCCATATCAGAATGATGGAATGAAGGAATTGAGGTGACAGTAACTTCCATATTATCTACACCAACAAAATCAGTGGCTACGTTGTTGAGGGTTGGCAGTACGACAACACGATGAGTATCTTTGACTTTACGCTTCTTGTTTGCGACCTGAGTGTCACAAAATGCAAATGTTATTCAAATTGTTGGGAACTTCTTCAGTCAGTGGGTGGCGCTCTAGCTGGCAGGTGATAGTCATTGCCCTCCTCCCTCCCTTTCTCCCATGGTCCACTCTGCCCTCCTATCAGATTCCTCCTTCAAAGTTCCAAGTTCAAAGTAACTTATATTATCGGAGCACGTACATGTCACCACATGCAGCCCTTAGATTCTTTTTCCTGCAGGCAGATCTATAGAACAGTAACCATAAATAGGATCAATGAAAGAGCAAGAGCATAGAGGACAACAAGCTCTGCAAGTGAAAACATAAATAAATTGCAATAAACAATGAGAGCATGAAATAACAAGATAGAGAGTCTTTAAAGTGAGATCATTGGTTGTGGGAACATCTCAATACATGAGTGTAGTTATCCACTTTCGTTCAAGAGCCTGATGGTTGAGGCCTATCACCGCCCAGCTTCTAACTTCATTCCCCCCCCCATCCCCCATCCACGTGGCTTCGCCTAGCTGGTCCAGCATCCCCTTCCCCCACTTTCTTATTCTGGAATCTTCCCCCTCGTTTCAGGTCCTGATGAAGGGTCTTGGACTGAAACGTTGACTGGTTATTGATTTCTATAAATGCTGTCTGACCTGCTGAGTTCCTCCAGTATATCTTCTGTGCCTCCAAGGGTTCCAGCATTACACAGAAGTAAACCATTGAAAGTGTCTACATTTAAACCACGACCTCAGCTTCTGAATTATTACCTGACACCAAGGCTCCCTTCTTACTATCTCTTCTCACCACCTGCCCATCAGCTCCCCCTGGTGCCCCTCCTCCTTCCCTTTCTCCCGTGGTACACTCTCCCCTCCTGTCAGGTTCCTTCTTCTTTAGCCCTTTACCTTTTCCAGCTATCACCACCCAGCCTCTCACTTCATCAGCCCCCTCTCCCTGCTCACCTGACATTAATTGTCTCCTTCCCTCACACCTTATCCTACACCCCTCATCATTTTGTATGCGTCCATCAAATCTCCACTCATTCTCCGATGCTCCAGGAGGGGGAAACAGACCTAACCTATTCAATCATGTCCTAAAAGTCAGGTATGTATGGGATGTCTGTAACTTGCCCCTCACCTGGTCTCACCTACCACCTACGAGAGAAAATCTGTAGATGCTGGAAATCAAAAGCAACGCACACAAAATGCTGTAAGAACATTTTTCCAGCTTTTTATCTCCTTCACCAATCAATTTTCCAGCTCTTTATTTCACCCCCTTGTCCCAGTCCCAGTTTCTGCCACCTGCCACTTTTCACCACCTCCACCCCTGCCTTCTTATTCTGACCTCTCATGTCCTGATGAAGGGACTCAGCCTGAAATGCTGACTGCTTACTCTTTTCCATGGATGCTGCCTGGCCTGCTGAGTTCTTCTCCCCATAGCTTTGACACTCTTAATAATAGTCAAGAACCTATCAATGTTTGTTTTAATTGTACCCAATGACTTGGCCTCCACAGTCACCTGTGGAACTGAACTCCACTGATTCACCACTCCCTGTCTCATCTCTGTTCTAAAGTGATATCCTTCTATATTGAATCTGTGCCCCCTGGTCATAGACTCTTCCACTGCAGGAAATATTCTCTCCACGTCCATTCTGTATGAGCCTGTCCAAATTTGGTAGGTTTCAATGTGATCTCCTCTCATTCTTCTGGACTCTGGTAACTACAGGTCCAGAGCCATCAGACTCTTCTCTTACATTGACCCTTTCACCCTGGGAACATTCTCTTCTGGACACTCTCCAATGCCAGCACGTCCTTTCTTAGCTTGTGGGGTCAGAAACTGCTCACGATACTCCAAAAGTGGTCTGACCAATGCCTTATAAAGCCTCGGTATTACATTCTTGCACTTGCATTCTCATCCGTTCAAAATGACTAGTAACTTGGCATTTTCCTTCCTAACTGTGAACTCAACCTGCAAATTGACATTCAGAGGTGGGGGAGAGGGAAGAAAAGAATGTTGGATTGAACGGAAAGTCCAGAAGGAGTCCAGCTTTCCTTTGTTATACAAGCATGAAATAATGGAAGGAGGAGGAAAACTTCCTTCTTGCTTACTCGAGCAGTCCCTGACTTTAACGAGAAGATGCATAGGTTTACCTAATAAAGTGGCCACTGATTATAATCCTCCTTGTCTTCATCCTAAAAGTCTAACACCCTCTCACTGTCCAACTCTATATCCCCATCGTGAGAGGTGGAAATGGGTAAGGCTGGCCAACAGTGCTCTGGTGAAGCTGTACAGGCCAATCCCCTGTACAGTGGACACAATGAAATACAGAAACATTGATGAACTCCAACCAGACCATCAACTTTGGACAATGGAGATGGGAGGCCATCAATGGCCTATGTTCCACTGGGAAATAAGGGCCCAGGAAGAAGAAGAAGAGATTAAGATATAGTGGAATTGCAATCCTTCGTTTGAGTCCTCTCGGCACAGAGGGAAATCCTTCCTGTGGTCCAACCTGTCAGAATCATGTCCCCGTGTTAGGAAAT